>NC_061118.1:13574664-13874664 GCF_002878395.1 Capsicum annuum
TTAGCTTTTCTATTTCATTACCCATACTGTTCACTTTCATTGAAAGCGTAGTTAGGGTTTTGAGTATCTTTTCTAAAGCATCACTTCTATTATATTAGTCTGTGTAGCTTTGTCTTGATATGTAATCTGCAATGACATTCTTGTTAGTTTTGATTACTTCAATTGTAAATTTAAAATTTAATATATTTAATACTAGTCTCCGAATTTCCTTTGTTGTAACTGAATTTTGTATTTTCTTTGTTAACCACCAACGTACCTGTGTATTATCTGTTCGTACAATAAACTTGTTATATACAATATATGGCTCAAATGCTAATAAACATTTATATAATGAGCATAATTCTTTTCTATTTATTTCCCATTTTATCTCTGTTTCATTCAACGTACCTGAGTAGTATCTACAATGATGTTCTAATTTTTCTTCTTCATATCTATATTTAAGTACTCGTCCATAACTATACTCACATGCAACTGCTTCCACTATATATGTAAAATTTTTATTTTCGTCTAGGAATTGTAATTTTGGTAGATCTTTACATGGTATTTTTATTCTCTAAACGTGCTTTTTATCTTCTACATTGTAATTATATTCTACATCCCTTTTTATTTTTTTCTGTAATGGCTTTAGGTTTTTTACTAATTTTGGTATATATTCTCTTACTTGGTTTACTAATCCTAAAAATGATTGTAATTTCTTTTTTGTATCTAATTCTTCTTTTGAATTTATTATTTTTTGTACTATATGTTATTGCATTTTTACTCCACTTTTATCTATTTGTATTCCTAAAAATTCTATCTATTTTTTCATAATTTTGACTTTCTTTTCACTTAAACTTATTCCCAATTTTTTAATTATATTTGTAAATTATTCTAATAATTTTAAATGTTCCTCTTTAGTTTTTGTATATAGTAGTATATCATCTATGTATACTATACAATTAGGTAATTGTTTAAAATAACTATCCATAAAGTGTTGATAATCTACCTAGTGCCTTTTTGTATCCAAGTGGTAGCACATTCCATTCGTAAAATCCTTGTGGTACTGTAAATGCAGTTAATTTTTTAGATTCTTCTTCTAACTTTAAATGGTAAAATTTTGATTTACAATCAAATTTATTATATTCTTGTGTTTGTCTTATTTTTAATATTTTATTTGGTATTGGATAATTATATGTCATAATTTTTGCATTTAGGTTCCTATAATCAATGACCATTCTGCTTTTTCCTCTTTTTTGTTCACTATGTTTATTTACTATAAATGCTGGATTATTGTATTTACTATTACTTTTTTGTATATATTGTTTTTCTAATAATTCATCTATATGCATTTTAAATTCTTTTAAATCATCAAAGTTATATGTTAATGGTTTCTGATTTATTATTCTATTTTTATCTATTAGCTCAATTTTTACAGTAGTTTTATTTTTTTACCATCTTTTAATGGATCTTCACTGTATAATTGTCTTAATCTTTTCTTTATTATTTCTACCTTATCTACTGAAAATATAGTTATTTCTTTTTTATTTATCGAAAATACGACTAGTTCTATTGTGTCTTCTGTATTTTTTACATTTTCTAATTTTTGTGTGATTTTTTAACTTCCTTTTATCCAATCAGTTTTATTTCTTATTTTATTGATAACTCTTTCTGCTCTTACTTTTTGTTTACATGGTGTTGTAAACCACTAATGTGTTTTAGGTATTATATGTGGGTATAATTTATCTAAAAATGGCAGTCCTAAAAGCATATCTTTCGATGTTAGTTCGTAATTATAGATTTCTTCTATTGTTATTATTTTATCCCATATCTATATTTTTACATTTTTAGCTTTATATGTAATTAAACTTCCTTCATTATTAAATTCTTTGACTACTATTGGTATTTTTAGCTTATCCCATTTACTTTCTGGTAAACAGTTGTATCTACATAAGTTTGTTTCTGCTCCTGTATCTATCATAGGTGTATAATACCTATTATAATATGCTTCTACTATTATTTTTACAAGTACACATATCATGTCAAAGCTCTTTTTATTAATAATTTTTCTTTATTATATGTTATAGATAATTGTGTATGTTCTATATTGTATGATTTTACATGTTCTAACCATTTTATTCCTAATATTATGTCTTCTTTTTGCATATCTTCCTTTATGTCAAATTCTATTTTTATTTTTCTAACTCCTATTATTATTTTTTTTTCTGCCATATCCTTAATGTTTATTAGACTCCTTGGTAGATCTGGGCATATATTACTATTAGATTTAATTTTTTCAGTTTTTACTAGATATTTTGCTATATAGTTTTCTTCTTGTCCTGTGTTTAAGAGTATTAAGTATTCTTTTTCATTTATTTTTCCTATTATGTAACATTTGAGTTAAATTAACTGTTGAAGTTGTTTCATAATTTGTTCATTTTGATGAGCTTGATGATTCTGGTTTTTCATAAGCTATTCTTTTTGTTGTGCTTATTCTATCTTTTATTATTTCTAAATCTTCTTCTATATCTATGTCTTTGTAATAATAATCATTATTATCAATTATTTTTACAAATTATTCGAAAGGACTTACTATTTGTATTTTATTAATTTTATTTTTTTCCCGTTATTTTATGTTTTGTTGTTAATACATATAGATTTTTAAATCTTATTGTAAATATTTTACTTCCTGGGGTTAGTTCTATTGCTGATATTTTCTAATATAATACTAATGATCTATCTATATTTTTATCTGTTATTGCTACTGAATAATTCACACTTATTATGAATTTAAATTTTTGGTATATTAAATTTCCTTTTATGACAGTTATTATACTTTTTTTTATAAGTTTTATAATTCTATCATCTGCTAAATATAATTCTATTGGTGTATCTATTTCTTCTCTAAAACATGCTTTTATCAATATCTCTGTTCCTCCAAGGTGTACATATTTTATTGGGTCTTTACTTTTTATATCATTTATTTCCTTATTAACTATTCTTTTTGTTTTAGTGGTATACTAGCTCTTCGTTTTGCATATCTACAGTCTATTACATGTTCTTTTTAGCTTACTACGTAGTATTCTTCCCTTTTTCTACTAAATATATTTTTTATGATTGGTATTTTAAATAATTTTTCTACACTTAAGTATAACTCTTTTCCTTTTGTTTCGTCAAATATATTATTATCAAATATTATTTTTTGATCTGTTCCTTCTTTATTTAAATATTCTTCCTTTGTTATTATTTTTATATCTTCCTCAGTTATTTGGTTTATTTTTATTTCTTCTTCAGTCATTTGATTCATCTGAATCACTATCCATTTCATTATTTATTTCATTCTTCGAAATTTCATACATACTATCTTCACTTTCTAATTCGTAATCTATATAATCTATTTGAATGTATTCTGTATTTTCTATCTTTATTTCTGATATTTGTTTCTTTTTTGGGTTTTAAGGCATTTTACAATCTCTAGCTAAATGTCCTAGTTTTCCACAATTATAACAAATACATTCTTTTATAGATTTCTTTTTCCTATATGGTCTTTTAAGTTCATAACTTTTTACATAATATCTTTTTCTTGGTTTCTTATACTTATATTTTGATTTTTTGTATTTCTTATATTTCTTATGTCTTTTTATTTTCTTATAATATCTTTCTTCACATCCAAATTGAGGTGCTATTTTATCTTTGTAACATGCTAAATTTCTTATTAATGTTTTTTCCATTTTTATTTCTTCTCTATATTTTTCACATAGATTTCTATACCATTGTTGTAAAAATTTTATTCTTGCTCCTACGGTATCTACTATTTTTTGCTTCATCCCACTTCTTTATTATTTTTGAACTAAATGGTTCAGGTAATTTACTAAAATATAATTTTCTTATCTCCTTACTTTCCTCTGTATTATATGTTCCTCTATAATAATATTCTTTAAATGCGCACGTATATTCGTCTATATAGCACATATTACATATTGCTAATTTTAACATTAAATTCCTATTCGTATCTTTTTCTGTATTTTGATCTTCTTCTGTTGTTATACTGCTAAATTCATCTCTTATAGCTACTTCATATTTTTTCAATATTTCTGTTGATGATATTTTAGTAATTGTTGATGTTCCTTCTATTTTTTTGTCAGATCTTAATACTTTTTTACTTGCTTCGGCTAGGTTTAAAAATCATAATTTTATTGTTCCTATTAATATCCTTTCTATATATTCTGGTGTATTTGTTGTATATATATTATTATCTAATAATTATTTTGACATGTATCCTGCCCATAGTTGTATTGTTTTATTTGTGTCTATTACACAGTCTAAATCTAAAAAGCTATAATTTTTATTAATTATTTATTTTGGTGTCCATTTGTTATATTCATTTTTTAGGTTATATTTTTTTAACTTATCTTTATGATAATATGTAGGTTTTTTTATTTCTGATATACCAGGTATTATGTTTTCATCGTCTTCTTTATTAAGAGTATTTATTTCTGTGTTTGTATTTTCTAAGTTTTCTCTATTAATTATTTCTTGTTTTTCATTAATTTCTAACTTTTCTATATTTGTTAAGATTTCTGTATTTGTTTCACTATCTTCTGAATCATAATTATCTGTTTCTTCAGCATCTGTTGTATTTATTTCTAATTCACTGATTTCTGATTCTTTATTTTTTATTTCTAATTTTTCTTTAAATTGATCTATCTCGTTTAATAATTTTTGTTCTTTATCCTTTTCTTCTTTTTCTATCTGTATTTTTACATACAGATCTTTTAGCATTTGTAATTCTTTTTCTAATTCAGCAATCCTACTATTTTTAGTTTCTTGTATTTTTCATATTTCTTCTGTAGTTTGTTGTTTTATATTATCCTTTTCTTTTTTCCTAGCTATTTCGTCATTTTCTTTTGCTATTCTTACCATAGCTGTTAATTTATCTTCTAATTTTAATTCTTCTTTTCCTAATATTAAATATAAATGTTCACCTATTTTCTTATATCTTCTTCCTAAATTAGAGAATAGTATTTTTGTTTTTAATCCTTCGTGATTTTCATATGTTTTTTCGTCTATTATAAATTCTTATTTGTTCATTTTATTTATTTGATAGTGTATAGATCATGTTGATATATGTATTCTAGACTATCTATTAAGGATTCTAAATGTGATATTGCTTTCTTTTGTGCATTTATTGATTTTTGACATACTCCTACAAGCATATTATATTGTAGTCTTTCCCTTCTTATTTTTAATTCTGTCCGTTTTTCAGATATTACTTGTTTTAATTCTAAATTATTCATCTGGAAATAAATACTTGATAAATAAATTCCAAAGTCAAATAACTCATAAATTACTATACATATACCATCTTTACCATTTGGAGGGGGGTGCGAATTAAATCTGGAATTTTATAAATTTCTGAAGGGAATGCGATCTAGGAATGATTTACTATCACTCCCTTGCTTCAATTGAGTATCACCATAATAATTATTGATCTTAGAGCTCTAAATATTTGGGGAAAAAGTTGGACAATGATTATTTACTACAGTGAAGAAGGGCATATATACTCAACTACTACATAAACGGTGTTCCTAAAATAAGGAGGTCACCCTGCATGCATACCACCACTTAAGCATAGGTTGTTTGCTTAGGTGGATCTTCACAAGTCAAAAGGAATCTACTTAAGGAAATAAGTTGACATCATCCACCTCCATATAAGTGGACCCTCGGCTTCTTAAGCAACCAAAAGGTTGCAAAGGCGACTACACCAGCACAGCAACACCATAAAATATTACTATGTCTAAAAAGACTCTGACTAGGTGCTTGGGATTCATTCAAAATCCCATAGATACAAATGAAATATAAAACCCATTTATAAATGACATTCCAAACTCAATGAAATAGATGACATTCCCAACAGAGTTTGTTTCAACAGAATATGGGCCACACACCCACCATTCCATTTTAACTAAAAACCAACCAATACCCAAAATAAGTCAAGAGGCCTCAAGACCTGGATCAAATGTCCTTTAGTCAAAAATTGATATTCTAGAACTAATAGAACTATTTAAATTTTTATCGTAGGCCATTTACCATTTACCATGTGGGATTCCATATGAAATCAAAGCTTTTATCAATACCATAACATTTTTTTTACAACTGGGGCTTCACATCTAATACCCTAAAGGATAGTTTATCACAAAACAAAGACTTCTCAACCCTCAATGGAATACGTTGAATTTTATAGTATTAAAACACAACAAATAGTCTTGGTAGCACAACTATTTCATATATAAAATACACAAGCTTTTTGTAACACCCCACATTTTTGAACTAGAATTCGAACCGTTGTTCCTACATGTATAAGTTCAAAAGCAATGATTTCTATGTGAATATAAGTGTCATGATCATTATCTTAGTTTTAAGAGGCTTATGAGGTGAAAAATGTTCATAGGAAACACTTAGAAAAAATTTGAGCTAAAAGCCTTTAATTCGGCCAAATTTTGATATTCGATCCTACAAAGGTCAACTTTGAACTGTATAACTTTTGAAATATGTGTAATTTTGTAGATCAAGACCCACCAAATTATATATAATTGATCACTCTTTCCAACTCATCTTATTTTGCCTTAATCCAATGCCCGAGCAAAAGGTTATGGATATTTTTGTAAGGAACTTTGGAGGGTCTGTGATAGCTCCACATCACAAACCTTAGGATTTACGTTAGCCTCCACGATATGGAGGATATGTTTCCTGCATCCATAAGTAAAGGCCCACCCTCTTCCTAAGAACAATAAATTCAAACTTTCTCTCCAAGAATTTAAGTATCCAAGCTCTAAGTTCAAGATTTTCTTTAAGGATTCAAATAATTGAGACATATGGGGTATTCATCAATGGGTTCCTTTCACCCATTGAACCCCAAAACCCTCTTTTTAGTTCAAGTATGAATTATACTTCAATTTATGATCAAGTTCAATGTAAATCATGAAATTTATCCATGTTTTCTCATTAGTTTTACATTCAAGCCATGCTAATAGTTTTATCCCATGTGAACCATGTTCCTATATGCTTGAAGTTTCAAAACTCCATGTCATGTTTAGTCAATATTATGTCAAATTCTAAAATTAATGCTTTAAACTATATAGATATGATATCTTCACAAGGTTAACTTATCCTATATTCAAATTCATCTAATTTATTGGGCTATTGAAATATCTCATATTTTGGGTCTTTGAATTTATCTTTATGTCACTATTTTAAGTATTGTTATCAAATTTTATAATCGTTCACTGCTGGTGGGTTATGAACACCCGATACCTATGTGTTTACTTTTAGACTTTTCCAATAATGACTTAGTCAACTCATGATTTTATGGTTATACTCAGTTTGTTATGATCATGTCTAGGATTTTTTCAGTTTACGTGTTTATGATTACTTTAAACTCTGCTTGCACTGTTGTTTTCAAAATACCATGACTTGAGCTTTTCAGTTATCTGTGCATACACTAGTTAGTATTTTAGTGTCTTTTAGTTGGGAGTAGGATTTAGCACCTAGAGGGAAGTGTGGGTCTAGCGCATCCTATTTCCCAGATACTATGTGCCATAATTGGTCTAGGGGCCTTTCCAGAGACTGTTTCCCTTTTCCTAATATGGGAGGCATTTAGTGATCACTCTAGTTTAGGTTCTACTTCAATGAAAAGTATAGAATAACCCTCCTCAATGTGGGTCAGAAGTTGGACTCCCTGATTGCTTACATGGTTTATGTTTGTTACTTGATAACTCCTACAGTATTAGTCAGTACTCAGTCTATACTAACTCAGGTTTTCTTGACCAAGTAATCATATTTTTAGTTATTCAGTTATTTAGATCATTTCAGTACGTGCTTTACTTGGTCTTGTATTTATCTTACATGTTCATGTTTTTATGCTCAGTATCCATTCATGATCCTTAGTTCAGTTTTATAGCACGTTCAACATTATATGAGATCTTTTTCCCAACATACAGAATTATTTTATGCTCATGATTTATAAATGTTACTATGACTTACAGTTTTCACGTATAGCCATATTTTAAATGTATGTTTCAGCAAATAACTTATATTCATAGTTTTAAAGAATATGTTAAATAAACCCATTATTTAGTGCATGTCACCATATACTCATTACATTCCAAAGTACTGACCACATATATATGCTTGTGGATATATTTCTTTATGATGTAGGTGCCAAATGTAGTACATACACCAAGGTCAGACATTTCTTAGTATTTAGCCAGTAGGTGATGAGTTCTCTTATCTTGGGAACTCCAACCAGTTTTAGTGTATTAAATTTATTATTATTATTCTTATGTATTGATTAGTGGTAGTTAGAGGCATGTCCCAGCTACCTATAGTCAGTATAGTAGAGACTTCATAGATAGTCAGTCAGGGTCATGATATATAATTCAAGTTCTTCTTTCAGTTTTATCATGTTTTAAACTTTATCAGTATTATATTCATTTAGATTTTCTTATAATTATGCTTTCGCTCTACAAATTTAGCTTTTAAATACATAATATATCATTTTTTAAAATAGTATGCCAGTACATGGGTTAGCTTGGGATCACTTGTAGTTCTAAGTACCGTGTTACAACTATGGGGTAGCCTCAGGTCGTGAAAAACTTGGTATCAGAGCATAAGGTTCAAGTGTCCTAGGGTTTCTACGAAGCTGTGTCTAGTAGAGTCTTGTGGTATGGTATAAAAATATCTGTACTTTTCTTTGAGAGGTTACATAGATCTTAGGAAATATTTTCCTTCTTTCATATCTCAGATTATGCTGCTGAGATGTTCTCTAAGAAATGTATAGAGATTCTCATCATGCTCCATTTATGTCAACTTTGCCTTAATTTTGAGGTAATAGAAATATTTAAGCTTAAATTCCTACTGATAGTGTTTTCTCAGATAGTCCCCACAGACAGTTATGGGATTGCATATGAGCTTAAAAGGATCCTATCAGTGCCATTAAGTTCCAAACTTTGTAAGTGTTCTTTCCTATTCATGAAAATCATGCACTAATCCAAGGACCTATGTTTCTTTGGATCCCTTATCAGAATCCTATAATAGCATATGACCCAGAGTTAGGAGCATAGACCTTGAAGTTTAATAACAATAAAGTGGGATATAGTTTATCTAGGTTTAGTAGATTATGTATCCATAGGGCTTGTTGTATGAAAGATGAGCTAGTAGGCTTGAAATAGTGCATGCAAGAATTTAAGTTTATTGATTTGAAATTAAGTATAATGGTGTGTATGTTCTTAGATAGTACCCTTGAGTTGCTCAGTGCAAATAAGGTTAGTTATGTGGTATATGTTGTTTACCAACTAAGTTATAGGTTATAGGATTTTTATGTTAAGTATGTTGGTGTAATGGTAATTCTTATGGATTAGGTAAACATATATGTTTAGAGATGTGATATTAGTAGGATATGAAGGAAACAGGTAGATTATGTGTTTAATGAGGCAAATATGTTATCAAGAAGGGTGTAAGTATGTGATAATTGTTGAAACTAAAGAAAATTAAGGATAGTATATATTAAGGAAGTGTTCAAAAATGGTGTTAGTATAGTTCATTAAAAGATTGGGAATATCCATGATAAGTGCTAGAATCTAAGTTTGAATCTCAGATAATTAAGCTAATAGAAAGAAAAGTTGAAATTCTAGATGGTTTGAACTCACGGTATAGTGGTACTCCTAAAGATTCTAAACAATAAGTGTTTAAGTTATTGTATGATGACTATTGGGGCTATTGAAAATTAAGAGTTGTATCTCAGAAGAAAGTACTAGCAGTGGGTTTTACACTTTCAGGTATAGTCTATCATGATGAATTTCTTATTTATGTGTGTTGTTATATCTTAGACTTAAGAGTAGAGTGGTTGCAGTTAAGTTAAGAGTTTATAAATGGGGTCTATGGACTTAGAATGATGGCTTAAATTTAAGAGGGAGATGATAGAACAAGTAGCCAAGTCAGGATCTCAGATTCTAGTAGTGATGCAAGTATGTTGTAGAACATCATTAGGGGAGGAAGATGCTTGGCCCATCCTTATTTTGATATAAATTTTGTACTTCAGTTATCAAAATATCTACTTAAGCCTTACAAGTCTGCTCTATGATCATAGCTCATCTTTATGCACTTTTTAAAGAATCATGTACGCTCCCAGTTCCTAGTATAAGGAGTTTCAGTTCACTCAGAAGTACAAATCATATTCCATGAATTTATTAACTCCAAACTCAATTCATGCAACCCATGACCCATGTACACACATTTTATAGTATGCTCAATCCCCTTATCTCATGGTGTACTCTTAATGATCAATGAAATTCTGATTATGACATGTATTTCCTTAGTTTTTATCTCTTTATGAATCTATTGTCATTGATACTCTATTCTTTAAGCCTTAGTTAAGTGTCAAAGTTATGTATAGTATCCTTGCATGCTTCATGTCCTTATATTCTAACCTTTCAGTAGCCTCTTCTTATGTAAAAATAGTGGTGATGAAAATTAATGAACAATGGTTTATATGGGAGATAGTAAATGTTCTGTATTATGAAAAGATTATTGTATGCTTGTTTTATCTAAGACTATAAAGTTAAAGGATGACTGAGGCAGAGTTTTCGACATATGTCATAGATAGTTAAGAGTTCTATGTGTGTTTTATTGGTGATAGTGCATGGGAGTTGTTGTTGACAAGAGATATTTGGGAATATGGTAAAATTTCCTAGGTGGGTTGGTTGACCAAAATTTTATATATAGTTATAATGATAGGCTTTAATGTCATGTTAGTATATAAGTGGATGGGTGCATTATACACTAGTAAATTCCTGGTAAGAGGTTGAATTTAGTTGTTGAAGTGGTAAGAAGAATTATTCTTGAGATGAGAGCTATGAAACATGTATAGTGTATGGAATTCATAGTTTAGACTAGTATTACAGTGTTATGTGTTGCACTTTGTAATTTTGAGTAGGCTTGAACATGGTAAGAGAATTTACTTCAGCTCAGACTTTAGTAGATGGAGTTGTCGATGCCCATGTGAGAATTATAAGTTGAATCAAATGAGCATGGTATTTAAAGGGAAAATATAGTTAAGGGAGTGTTTGAGAAGTGTCGCTAAGCTTGAAAATTAGCAGTTGCATTGCCTATGACATAGTAATCCTATTCTAGCTTATGTTTCATAGGCTATATTCCATGTTATAGAGTTGTAACCATGTTGCGATTCCCTATTTAGATATCTTATTCAGATCATGCCTAAAATTTTTTGCTCCCTAATTCTATTAGAACTTATTAGCAAAAATGTTGAAGAAATACTCCAGTTGAGTGCAAATATTCAATATGATTCAGTCTATATAGCCAGTAATTCTATTTAGCACTCAAACAAATAAGCTCCTATGATTTTCTGTCTTTCCATCTAGTATTACTATCCAAAGTTTCATGAGTATGTCTATTTCATGAGGTAATTCATTCACGTCCATGAAAATTGTGGATTCAGTTCGTGAATCATGTCTATGATTTAGATATTTAGTCATGATTCAGTTCATAAGTGTTTAATAAATGATGTCATTTTACAAGTATTCCAGCTTAGATATAGTAATACCCCTTGTACGACCTTAGTCTTATTGGCTGATGATTCGGGCTTACATAATGTACTTGGCGATTCCATAAAGCCCCTTTGTTTTGATTCCCATACATGTTCTATTGAGGAACAATTCCTAATGAGAAGTTACGTACTTTATTCACCTCTTGGTAACTTTTGGAATTTTATTGCATCATTTATAACTTCACAGTTCTATATGTAAGATCATATCGTGAATATTTCAAGTGAGTTCTAAACTCTTAGCATGAATCAACTCCTTATAGTCAATCGAGTCAAGTCAACTCAAAAATAAGTTTCATAATGGAAGTTTGAATGTTTCAGCTTAGCTGTATCCTTAATTAGTAGACATGTAATGTCTATATTATTTCATACTTCTAAAGTTTCGATAAGTTCCTACCCATCATTCGAGGATGAATGATTCCAAGGGGGAGATAATGTAACACCTTGCATTTTCAGGAAAGAATTCAAACCATTGTTCCTATGTGTATAAGCTTAAAACCAATGATTACTATGTGATTATAAGTTTCATAATCAGTATCCTAGTGTTCAGAGTGCTAATGAGGTGAAAAATGCTCATAGGAAACTCTTAGAGAAAAGTTGAGCTAAGAGCCTTTGATTCGGCCAAATTTTGGTATTAGATCCTACAAGGGTCTACTTTGAACATGTATAACTTTTAAAATATGAAGAATTTTGGATTTCAAGACCCACCAAATTATAGATAATTGCGTACTCTTTCCAACTCATCTAATTTTGCCTTAATCCGACACCCGAGTAAAAGTTTATGGGCATTTTCATGAGGAACCAGTGAGGGTTCATAATAGCTCTACGTGACAAACCTTAGGCTCAGTGTTAGCCTTTGCGATGTAGAGAATACATTTATTGCATCCATAAGTAAGGGCCCAAGGGTCATTTTTGTTATTTCCCCTTGCCCCCAAGCACCCAAGTAATGGATTAAAGCCTCAAAAGGGCATTATTTGCCCACTTTTCATGAGATTAACTCACGCAAACCCTTCCCCTATTCCTAAGAATAAGAAATTCAAAATCTCTACAAGAATTCAAGTATCCAAGCTCCAAGTTCATTCTTTTTTCAAGGATTCAAGTAATTGATGTATGTGGGGTATTCATCAATGGGTTCCATTCACCCATTGAGCCCAAAAACCCTCTTCTTGGTTCAAGTATGAATTATACTCTAATTTATGATCAAGTTCAATGTAAATCATGAAATTCATCAATGTTTCCTCATTAGTTATACATTCAAGCCATGCCAATAGTTTTATCCCATGTGAATCATGCTCCTATTTGCTTGAAGTTCCAAAACCCCATGACATTTTTAGTCAATATCATGTCAAATTCTGAAATTCATGTTTTAAACTGTATAAACATGATATCTTCCCAAGGTAACTCATTCCATGTTGAAATTCATGTAATTTTTAAGGTTATGGAAATATCTTATGTTTTGGGTCTTTGAATGTGACTTTATGTCACTATTTTAAGTGTTGTTATCAAATTTTGTAATCATTCCGTGCTAGCGAGTTATGAACACCCAATGCCTACATGTTTACTTACGTTTCAGACTTTTCAAGTAATGGCTCAGTCAATTTATGATTTTATTATTATACTCAATTTTTTATGGTCATGTTTAGCATTTTTAGTTTACATGTTATGATTACTTCAACTTTGCATGCACTGTTATTTTCAATCTTCCATGACTTAAGCTTTCTAGTTATCAGTGTACGTACCAGTTAGTATTTCAGTGTGTTTAGTTGGGAGTAGGATTTAACATTGAGAGGGAAGTGTGGGTTCAATGCATCCTATTTTCCAAAACTACATGCCACCACAGGTTTGGGAGCCTCTCTTGAGAGTGTTTCACCCTTGCCCAATATGGGCACAATTTAGTGATCACTCCAGTTTAGGTTCTACTCCTATGGAAAGGATAGAACAATCCTCCTTAATGTGGGTTAGATATTGGACTCCATGATAGCTCACATGGTTTATATTGGTTACATGATAGCTCCCACTGTTTCAGTTAATACTCAGTTTATACTAGTTCAGGTTTGCTTGACCAAGTAATAAGATTTTTAGTTATTCAGTTATTTAGATCATTTCAGTACATTCTTTATTTGGTCTTGCATTAATCTTACATATTCATGTTTTCATACTCAGTATCCATGCGTGATCCTCATTTTAGTTTTACAACACATTCAAATTTACATGATATTTACATACAATATTCATGTTTCTACCACTTCTCTTTTTATAGAATTGTTTTTAGATCATGATTTATAAATCGTACTATGACTTACAGTTTTCACGGATAGCCACATTTTAAATATTTTTTTAGCAAATAACTTATATCCTCAAATTTTAAAGCATGTGTCAAATATTTCTATGATTTAGTGAATGTCCCCATATACTCAATACATTCCAATGTACAGACCACCTATATGAATTTTTGGTTAAATTCCTTCTTGATGTAGGTACTAGATGAAGTCCATACATAAGGGTCAGACATTTCTCCGCATTTAGCCAGCTGGTGATGAGCTCTTTTATTTTGGGAACTCCTATCAATTTTAGTTCATGAACTGTATTATTATTATTCTTATGTATTGATTGGTGGTTGTTGGAGGCATGTCCCAACTACCTATAGTCAGTATAGTAGAGGCTGTATAGATAGTTAGTCAGAGTCATGATATGTAATTCAAATTTTTCCATTAGTTTTATCATGTTGTAAACTTTATCACTATTACATTCATTCAGATTTTCTTATGATTATTCTTCCACTTAGCAATTTAGCTTTTATATACATAATATATTAGTTGCTCAAATAGTATGCTAATACATAGGTTAGCTTGGGATCACTTGTGGTTCTAAGAATCGTGTTACGACTAGGGTGTAGCCTTGGGTCGTGACACTTTTTATAACTCTCCCCTACACTCTAGTTCCCTTAACAGTCCGTGAAATAAAGTCTAACAAAGTTCAAATTTATGTTGTTTTATAAAGTAAGAAGCAAATCAAAAAGCTATCGTGTTGGACCAAGCTAATTTCCTTTCATAATCAGGGAAAGAACTTAGAATTCCATATTAAAATCATTAAAAGAGTACTTTCCTAAGTGTTTTCTTACCCCAACACTCGTACCTAAGGAACCTAAGTACCTATCCCTTCGAAAGAAAAGTGCAAAAAAAGAACTCAGCTAACAAATATTTTACTGACAACAACAAAATTTTTAAGAGAGTTTTTTGATGTAGACTCTGTTGATCTCCAACTAAAACCCTATGCTTCCTTTAATAGGAGAAGGAAGCCTACTACAAACAAACAAAAAGATAAAAGCAAGAATTATCTTACGTAGCCCACTATTCTAATAATATTAAAGCCTTGTCTTATCACACACTCCTGTGCTAGGCACTCATAACTATGAGATATATATTACTCTATTCAAACCATCTCCATAACACATGATAGAGCCTTATATAACAAGAACTAAACATGTTTGCATGTGATAACATGCACAATCAAGTCTGAGCATCTTTATGCCTACTTGTAAGTAGGTGGATAAGAAGCTTTTAAGCTTCTTGCAAGCAGGTGGGTAAGCTTATTATAAGTAAATACAAACATCTAGATAACATCTTATAGGAAAACCCTTCTGAGAGGGTTTCATGGTAAACCATGGTAGGAAATTCCATAGAGCTTGTGGTAAGTGGTAATTTATTGCATATATATTATGACATTATTTTTTCATGTTGTGCTTAACGGTATTGATGATGATCTGTTGTATCATTCCTCTATCAACTAGTCGATGTCATGGTTTTGAAGGAATTATGGATCTTTTAATCTCATTTTCAGTGACCTAGTGATGTAACCCTTCCTGTTGGATGAACCTGCTATGTTACATTCGCATAACTATGGTAGAATATTCAGCCGTATGATTTTGATAGAATTTGTGGCTTAATCCCTTGTGATCTTATATGGAGGTTGATATTTCTTTACTGTTGGTCAGACCTCATCCTAGTGGGGATGGTTGTTTGTATAGTTCTACTTTCCTAATTCATTTTTCCATATTTCTTTTGGAATTCACCAATTTTGTTAGAAGATGAATCATTGTGCCTCATAGTATTCATCTTTCAAGAATAGGATCAATATAAGAAATTTCCAACTAATTTTAGACCTTATGGTTTATGATTTTCACCAGATAGTGTACATGAACACTTTTTCATAGTAGGATTCTTTGAAGCATCAAACCTACTATTTTCATGGCTTAAACCATAGGATAAACCTTTTGAGAGTTGGTTGGATTTGATATAAGTGCTTGAAAACATAGCAGTTGAACTCCATAAAGATGTATAATTGGTGGCACAAGTACTAGAATAACCATAGAAACTCTTGTAAAGTCAATGGTTAATACTATGAATACATGATAGAATAGATATTCCATATGTACTCTGAATGGCTACAGAATGGTTTCTCTATATTTTTTTGCAGACTTCTAGCTCATAGAATGTCCTCCATTCTATTTTGATGGATTGATTACAATAGTTCATGTATTGCATAAACAAATTTAGGGGTAGTCTACCATTCCAAATGGGAGTATCCTTGATGTATTCAATATAAAAATTTGAATAGCCTGCTTTTCTGTGGGCATGTGGTCATTGTCCTCTCCTTGACTGGATATTAGGTAAAGATCATCTATATAGATATCCTTTGATTCTTTATATATATCTAATAAGAAGAGTGTGTCTTCTATTGGTTCTCTACCGAGCGAGAAATTAAAGATTGTTATCTTTGTCGAGATAGATGCTCGTATGATCTGCTATCTCCTTAAAGAATTGGACTGAGTCCTTTGAATTCTTATCCTAAGGGTAATTTCTTGCAAAATGCCCAGGCTTGTGGCAGATACAGTATACATTTCTCTTCATGTAGTTTATCAGGACTTTTTATTTAAAGTATCTGGTGTGCCTGGTTGTCTTGGACTAATTGTATGGTGGTTTAGGTAATTTGAACCTCCTGAATTACAGCTGTTTCCTAAATCTCACCTAGTGTCTTCAGTGGGGGTAGTTGGATTTAGTGATAGATTGTTCCCATCGCATGGTCTTTCAAGAGCTGCATTATTTTGAAGGATTTGCTTCAGCACAAATCTCTTAGTGTATATGCTGTCCAAGGCCTAGAAAAAGGTCTATCTGATGTAGCCCACTTGTGGGACTATGATGAATTTGAACTTATCCTCCACAATCATCATTGTATGGCATGCTAGCATCTTCAAAAGTGATGATATGAATCCTTATTTAAAGTTGGTGTCTCCACCTAGATCAAATAAATCTTTGTCATCTTTTGGAAGTGGTTACAGATGACATCTCTATCGAATGATAGGAAATTCATCTCAAAGAGCTACCTATGCAATTTTTCCTATCTTTGGCTTATATCTTCATAGAAGACATCCTGTAGGATTCTACTACTAAAAGTAAATTCTTAGGATATTAGTGTTTTTTTGACAGTGCCAAGTGAGTTACACCAATCTTCAATAATTCTGGAGAGCCTTATGGTGAACTCTGACAGGATCATGTATTCTTCTTGTTGAGCCAGATTTTTCATTTCCATCCAAGTGTAGAATTCTTTGATTCTTTGAGGCCAGGTTAAAACTTTGATGTCATTGAGAGTGAAGGTATGGAATCACATTCCAATAATTTTCTCTGAAATTGTTGTTTGTTATAGTCTCCTTTCTGTGATTGGATCATCCATCATCCTATCTTGTCCATCGACTACTTTAGAGACTTATGATTTTCTAGATCGGTTCATGAACATAGATGGATAGTCTTCTTTAGTGGATTCAATTAAGGATTCAAGAATTTCTTCAAGATATTCTTGAGAATCACTTGAGAAGTCTTTGCTATGTGTGATGTAACTATCAGTTAGAAAGTTATCACTAATTTTTTAATAGTCATTCGTAGGTCACTTTTGGAAGAGTCTTCTCCTTGTTCTATATCAAGATTAATGGGATCGATATCTCGAATATTTTTGTTGCATTTCAAATATTCTTCTATAGGTTTGGGATTGCCTTTATCTTAAGGATAAAAATTTGGGTTATCATTGATATCAAGGCTATATGGATTTAGAACAACTTGAATATAGAGAATCAAGTCAACTAAGTATGGGAAACCCTAATCCAAAGAGATCGAATTATCATTGAGAAGGCCACCTTTTAGCAAGGCATTATATTTTTTGTCTTTTTATGGCATTTCAGGTTTTGAATTATCAAGTCATCATTTAGGAAGGTGATGTCATGCCTAAGATCACATGGTTTCTTTGTCTTCATCTTTTTATTTAGACTCTATTTTCCTTTTGGATTGTTTATAGCCTATATCAGCCCTCTTTTGAGATGCTATAGCATCTTTTCTTTCCAATGATAGATTGGCAGTGTCAAAATCTTGTTTGCAAGTAAGTTCTAGAGAGAAACTGTAATACACCATGTCTAAAAGCCACAATGCAACTTATGACACATCTCTTTAAGTCGTATATAACCTTGCGAGTCATATATTGTAAGTCATAGATATGGCGGTGTGGAGTAGTTGAAGTCTATTGTAGATAAGATTTGACCCTAGAAATCATCATTGTATGTTATGAGTCGTATGGATTGAAGTTGTAAGTTCAATAGTATAGGTTTCATAAGTTTCTGTCCAAGTTATGAGGGGTTGCTTCAAGTCGTACGGATATGTAACGAGTCATAATCTACCACTCATATGTTTACTAGTGTGTGCTATATTTTCCAATTCCAAGCTTATGATTTACTACTCTAACTCGTATCGTCATCGAACGAGTCATAAGATTTACTCGTGATGATTGGCGGTCAATTTTTGTAAGTTTAGTTAAGGAGCTTTTTGGTCTCTTTCCTACTTATAACTTCTAACCCACGACCTATAACCAAGAGAGGCATTATTTTCCTTACTCTTTAAGTCAATTAACAATATCTTTTATCCTCCTATCTTTAATAACAACAAGATTAGGGTTTCTCTCACCAAGTCAACTCTCAAGTCTTAATTTCAAGTCCTCTTCATAAGTCAAGCAAGTCAAGGTATGTGGGGTTTTGAACAAGGTTAATAATCCATCTTTGTGCCCAAAAATTATGATTTTTTAGATTGAATTTACAAGTTTTACATTAGGGTTCATCCCTAAATTCTTATACATTAAAGTATAACTTTATCTTGTGATTTAAAAAGCTAAAGATGCATAAAGGTTACTAGTATTGATGTTTTGAACTTTAAGATTGATATTGTAATTTGAATTCCATTACTTTGATATGGATTTTGATGAAAGATTTCTATACGGGTATTGATCCTGATATTTCTCTATAAGTGTTATGAAAGAAATTAAAAATTTTAATATTTAAGAAGAGGCATTAAGTTTACAAGAAAGTTTAAGTTTTTAAAGTTCCATTTATATTCAATATAGAATGATTCAAGAAAGCTTGATCTTTTGATCTAAAGATAATACATGAAATCCACAAGTGTTCATCTTGATTATGATTTAAAGTAAAGAGAAGGATAACTGGTTTACATTCTATAAACCTTTATGCCATTTAAGGTGCATTTCTTAAGTACGAGTATATATATATATAATTTGGGAGTAGTATTTAGCACCGAGAAGGGAATGCGGATGAACGTATCTTGAATTCTTGGAAACTATGAGCCACCATAGGTTTAGCTTTTTCCCAATATGGATAAATTAAAGTGATCACTTAAGTTAAGGTTCTATTTTGATGGCAAGGGAAGAAAAACTCTTCCCAAAATGGGTAAGATATTGGAATCCATGGTAGCTCACATGGTTTAAGTCGGTTTTAAGAACCTCCCATAAGAAATATTAAAATTAAAGATTCTAGAAACTAAGTGTTATGGTTCACTAATCTTATTCATATGCTTCATTATCTATGTTTTATGATTTTGCAGTCTTTAGCTTCACTCAAGTTCAAGGTGAGTCATTTACACTTAGCATGCATTATTTGAAAGTGTATATACATATTCAGTTCTTGTTTTACTTATGCATTCACCCCCACATACTTAATACATTATCTTATAATGTAGGTTCTGAAGCTCATTTCAAATAACGCGATTAACTATGGGCATCATCTCCTGTATCCCGACTTTTGGTGAGTCCTCATAGTCTGAGGACCCAGCTTATTAGACTTCTATTCTTTGATAAAAGTATTATAGTTACTTGATTTTCGTTTATATTGGGGTGAGTTGGGGTTTGTCCTAGTGGCTCTCTAGTTAGCCATAGAGGCTTGTCAAACTGTGTATGTTTTAGTTCAAGAGTTTATTTAACGTTTCCAAAGTTAAATATTTATATTAAGATATGGAATAGTTTACCTTCAGTTTCTATGTATGTTAGGTCATACCTTTTTATGTGAGTTTTAAGTTGAATAGATATCATGGGTTATATTGGGGCTATTCATAGTCCTAAGCACCGTGTGATGTCCAGGGGGTGTTCCCGAGCATTACAAACTCGGTATCACAGCCTAAGGTTTTAAAGAGTCCTAGGGAGTCAGACAAGCTGCGTTACATAGATTCTTGATCATGAATGTGAAGTGCGCCACATTTATGGGCAAGAGGATAAAGAATGATCCAGGAATCATCATTTCTTTCATTATCTTACATGCTTATAGCTGTCTCTATTTTCCTTAACTCATACTTTTATATGACAGAATATGCCTCCCCATCAAGATGACGTACATATAAATGATGATCAACTATACCCATACGCAGACTCTCTGAATAAGAATGTATCTCATGATGAATTTTAGGCTGCCTTTCAAACATTGGTCCATGTTGTGAATACTAATATTCAAGGAAACCAATAGGAAACAGTCCTAGTTTAGCAAAATGGTAACTTAGTGTAGCCAGAATTTGGGACCTAATAAGAATGAATCCACCTGAGTTCCATGGGTCAAAGGTGGATGAGGATCCCCAACTCTTTATTAATGAAGTAAGAAAGATTACTTAGATCATTCTTATTACTAAAAAGGATATTGCTACCATAGACTGAAGGATATTGCTTATGATTGGGTCACTATGAGGAAGGATGGTAGGGGTGAGAATGTAATTCCTATGAGTTGGCAGGCATTTTAGACTACTTTTCTAGATAGTTTCTTTCCTTGTGAGATGAGGAAGGCTAAAGTAGAGGAGTTCATGAACCTGAGGCAGGGCTCAATGATAGTGAAGTACTACCTTAAGTTCTCTCAGTTAGCTAAATATGCCCAAAATTGTTATCTGACTCTAGAGCTCGTATGAGTAAGTTTGTTACTGGGGCATCTGTTTGGGTGGTCAAGGAGTATAGGACTACCATGTTAATTGGGGATATGGATATTGCTCGATTGATGACTCATGCTTAATAAATTGAGGTAGAAAAGTTGAAGGAAAGAGAGAAGAGAAATAAGAGAGCTAGGACTGGACAATTTGAGTATAATTATCCATGGTATGGAAGAGAAAGTTGTTCATAGTTCTACGATCATCAGTGTTTGTGCCATCTTCAGCTGTTTCCCCTGTACCAAGGACTAGACATGAGCAGTGGGGTAGAACTTAGAATTCCATGTCTCAAAATAGTGTAGTTGGGAGGCCCAGTTACTTGAAATATGCAAAGTGTGGTAGGACCCATCCTTGTGAGCAGTTGATGGGCAAAGGGGGTTACTATAGTTTTTGTAAGATGGGCCATATAATCAAAGAGTGTTTGTACGCTAAGTAGGGAGGTAGATATTCTCATCCTCAAACTCAAGCTACTAATCCAGTAGCTCAACAGGGTCGTCCAGTTCCTCCATAGGGAGTGTCATCCAGTACCGCTGGCAGTCAACGTCACAATTGATTTTATGCTTTCCATCCCATCAGGAGTAGAAAAGTTTGCCAGATGTTCTCATTGGTATTCTTCGAGCCTTTCATGTTGATATATATATATATATATATATGTTGTTAGGTGAAATCTCTCTTATGTAACTCCATTGGTTGCTAAAATTTTTGGGGTAGCTCCTAAAAATCTCCCTAAGCCCTTCTCAGTTTCTATCCGAGTGGGTGAGTCAGTTATTGCGAGACGAGTCTATATGAAGTGTCCTATTACCTTCCTCCATACTCTCATACTAATGAACCTAATAAAGTTAAAGATGGTAGATTTCAATGTTATTCTGGGCATGGATTAACTCCATTCATGCTATGCATCAATAGATTGTCGCACCTACATGGTGAAGTTTCAGTTCCTTGATAAGGCAGTTTTTGAATAGAAGGGTAGTTCTAGTTTTCCCAAATGTCATTTAATCTCTAATCTTAAGGCCAAAAGGTTAGTATCAAAAAGGTACATTTACCATTTTGTCCGAGTCAAAGATACTAAGTCTGAAGCCTCGACAGTTTAATATGTTTGTGTAATCAATGAGTTTCCTGAGGTTTTCCCTGAAGATCTGCTAGGGGTATCTCCAAACAGAGAAATAGAATTTGGCATTGATCTTCTGTCTGATACTCAACCCATCTCTATCCCTCCATATTGCATAGCTCCAACCAAACTTAAAGAGTTAAAGGAGCGACTTAAGGACCTTTTAGATAAGGGTTTCATTAGACCCAGTGTTTCTCCATGGGGTGCTCCAGTCCTTTCCATATACAAGAAAGATGGCACTCTCAGAATGTGTATAGATTATAGATAACTAATCAAGGTTACCATCAAGAACAAATACCCTATTCCCCGAGTATGATTTATTCGATCAGCTTCAGGGTTCCCAGTGGTTTTCCAAGATTGACCTTAGGTTGGGATACCACTATTTGAAAGTCAGGGAATAAGAAATTCCAAAAATAGCTTTCCAAATAAGGTACGGGCCATTTTGAGTTTGTGGTTATGTCATTTGGACTAACAAATGCTCCTATATCCTTTATAGATTTTATGAACAGGGTCTTCAAGAAGTACTTGGATGTGTTTTTCATTATATTTACAGATGACATACTGTTGTATTCTAGAAGTGAGAAAGAACACGCAAATTATTTAAGAATAGTGCTGTAAACCCTTAAAGACCATTAATTCTATACGAAGTTAGGTAGATATGAATTTTGGCTGGAATCTATTACCTTATTAGGGCATGTCATTTCAGGGGTTGGTATTCATGTAGATCCTCAGAAGACTAATTCAGTGAAGCACTGACCTAGACCCATCTCTTCATTCGATATTAGGAGCTTTTTAGGTTTGGCTGGGTATAATAGAAGATTTGTTGAAGGGTTCTCCTCTATATCCGCACCATTTACTAAGATGATCCAAAAGAAAGTGAAGTTTATATGGCCAGATAAGTGTGAGAAAAGTTTCCAAGAGTTGAAGGATAAACTGACTTCAGCACTAGCGTTACCCCTGCTAGAGGGGTTAGACGAATTTGTTGTGTATTGTGATGCTTCTATAGGTGGTTTAGATTGTGTGTTGATGCAAAATGGGAGAGTGATAGGTTATGCCTCCAGACAACTTAAGGATCATGAAAAAAATTACCCAACTCATGACTTAGAGTTAGAGGCCATGGTATTTTTCTTGAAAATTTAGAGGTATTACCTCTATAGGGTGCATGTTGATGTTTTCACTGACCGTAAGAGTCTTCAGTATGTATTTTCTTAGAGAGAGATGAATATTCATTAGAGAAGGTAGTTGGATTTATTGAAATATTATGACATGATTGTGCTCTATCATTCGAGTAAGGCCAACGTGGTGGCTGACACACTATATAGTTTGTCCATGGGTAGTGTGGTTTATGTAAAAGAGGAAAAATGGAAGTTAGCCAAAGAAGTGCATAGATTGGCCCATTTGGGAGTATGTTTGCTTTACAGAGATGATGGGGGAGTAGTTGTTCAGAATGGTTCAAAATTCTCTCTGGTAGTTGAAGTAACAGATAAACAACAATATGATCTCATACTTATCCAAATAGTGGAAATAGACCAGCAGTAAAAGGTCGATGTTTTCTCCTAATAGGATATAGTGTACTTTTCTATCAAGATAGGATTTGTCTTCCAAATGTAGACGGGTTAAGGGAAAAGATACTAGCCAAGGCTCATGGTTTGAGGTATTCCATTCATTCGGGTGCTACTAAGATATACTGTGACTTGTAGGAAATTTATTAGTGGAATGGTATTAAGAGGGACATAGAAAAGTTTGTGTCCAAGTGTCCTAATTACCAATAAGTTAAGGTTGAACACCAGAGATCGGACGGGTACGCTACATGAGATCAACATCCCTACTTGGAAGTGGGAAGTAGTGAATATGGATTTCATAATACGGTTTCCTCGTAATGAGGCATCAGCATGATTCAGTTTGGGTTATAGTAGATTGAATGAATAAGTCAACCCATTTCCTACCTAACAAGACTTTAGATTTAACAGAAGGTTATGGAAAAATGTATATTTGCAAGTTAATAAGGCTTCGTGGTATACCTTTGTCCATCATTTTAGACAGAGGCATCTAATTTACCTCACAATTTTGACAGTTTTTTCAGAAAGGCCTTGGTACAAAGGTTAAGCTTAGTACTGCTTTTCATTCGCAGACCGATGGTCAGGCTGGACATATAATTCAGACACATGTTGAGGGAATGTATTTTAGACTTTAAAGAAAGTTGGGATGACCATCTACCTTTGATTGAGTTTGCTTATAATAATAGGTTCATAGGTGCATATGGGTAATATGCACGTATGATGGTTTGAAGTTGGTGAAGCGACATTGATTGGGCTGGATTATATTCTTGAAGTGATGGCAATGGTTCAATTAATTTGGGAAAGATTGAAAACTTGTTAGAGTTGTTAGAAGTAATATACAAATGTAAGGAGAAGAGAGCTCAAGTTTTTAGTAGGGGATTGGGTATTCTTGAAAGTGTCTCCTATGAAGGGAATAATAATATTTACAAAGAAAGGGAAGTTGAGTCACCATTTTGTTGGTTAGTAAAAGATATTGAGGCATATAAGAGAGGTGGCTTATGAATTAGACCTTCTATCAGAGTTAGTGACAGTTTACCTAGTATTCCATGTTTTGATTCTTAAGAAGTGAATTAGAGATCCATAATTTGTAGTTCCCCTAGAGAGTATTGGGGTCAAAGATAACCTGTTGTATAAGGATATTCCTTTGGAATTACTTGATAGGCAGGTCCGAAGGTTAAGAAATAAGGAGGCAGCATCAATAAAGGTTCTTTGAAAAAACCAATTGGTTGAAGGGGCCACTTGGGAAGCTAAAGCATACATGAAGACAAAGTATCCTCATCTGTTTTTTTCTAACTCATTTCCTACTAAAGGTAATGTTATTTTCAGCAAAAACTCCTTCTCTTTAAGTTTGTTTAAGTATTCTTAAGTCGTATCTTATTTTGTGAGTACTTGGATCCTTGTGATAGATATAATCTTGGTGATAAGTTTAGTACAAAGTTGTTGATTCTTTTACAAAATCTAGATCCTAGATGAATCACATTTGAGGACGAATATTTCAAAGGGGGAGATATAGTAATACCCATGTCTGAAAGCCACTGTGCAACTTATGACTCATCTCCTTAAGTCGTGTATACACCTTATGAGTCATATGTTGTAAGTCGTATCTATGCTAGTGTAGAGTAGTTGGAGTCTATTATAGATAAGATTCGACCCTAGAAATCATCATTGCATGTTATGAGTCGTATAAAGTAAAGTTGTAAGTTCAGTAGTATAGGTTCCCTAAGTTTCTGTCCAAGTTATGAAGGGTTATTTCAAGTGATATGGACAAGTAACGAGTCGTAAGCTACCACTCATATGTTGACCAGCTTGTGCCATCTTTTCCACTGCCAAGCTTACGAGTTACTAGTCCAACTCGTATCCTCAACTAATGAATCATAAGAATGACTCATGACGACTGGCGGTCAATTTCTGTAGGTTCGGTTAAGGGACTTTTTTGGTCTTTTCACTACTTATAGCTCCCAAACGAATTTCATTACCTTAATGTGTATTCTGATGAAATATTTTTGTATGGGTATTGAGCCTATTTTTTTGCTATAATTTCTATGAAAGAAAGTAAAAGTTTCAAGACTTAAGAAGAGGCATTAAGTTTACAAGAAAGTGTGAGTTTTTAAAGTTCAATTAATATGTAATATAGCATGATTCAAGATATCTCGATCTTTTGATTAATAGATAAGACATGAATCCACAAGTGTTCATCTTGATTATGATTTAAAGTAAAGAGAAGCATAACGGGTTTTCAATCTATAAACCCTTATGCTATTTGAAGGTGGATTTCTTAAGTATGAGCATATATATATAATTTGGGAGTAGTATTTAGCACCGAGAAGGGAATGCGGATGAGTATATCCTAAATTCCCAAAAACTATGAGCCACCATACGTTAAGCTTTTTCCCAATATGGATGAAATACAATGAAAAATTATGTTAAGGTTCTATTCCAATGGCAAGGGTAGAACAGCTCTCCCTGATGTGGTTAAGACGTTGGTATCTATGGTATCTTACATGGTTTATGTTGGTTTGAAGAAGCTCCCATAAGAAAGATTAAAAGTAAAGATTCTAGAAACTAAGTGTTATGGCTCACTAATCTTATTCATATGCTTCATTATCTATGTTTTATGATTTTGTAGTCTTTAGTTTCACTCAAGACCAAGGTGAGTCATTTACAGTTAGCATACATTATTTGAAAGTGTATATACTTATGCAGTTCTTGTTTTACTTACGCATTCACCCACACATACTTAGTATATTCCAGAAGTACTGACCCGCATATATGTCTATGTGCTACATTGTCTTATAATGTAGGTTCCGGTTCTTATTTCTGACAGCGCGATTAACTATGGGCATTATCACCTACATATCGACTTTTGGTGAGTCCTCATAGTTCGAGAACCCAGCTTATCAGACTCCTGTTCTTTGATGAAATTAGTTTAGTAAATTGATTTTTATTTATGTTGGGGTGAGCTGGGGTCTTTCCTAGTGGCTCTCTAGTTAGCCGTAGAGGGTTGTCAGGCTGTATATGTTTTAGTTCAAGAATTTTTTTAAGGTTTCCAAAGTTAAAGATTTACATTAATATATGGAATTTTTTACCTTCAGTTTCTATAAATGTTAGTTCATTCCTTTTTATGTGAGTTTTAAGTTTAATAGATATCATGGGTTAACTTGGGTCTATTTGTAGTCCTAAGCACTGCGTAACGTCCAGGGGGTGCTCCCGAGGCGTTATAGAAACACATAGGTTTTGGTGACTTGGAGGGGACAATGGTATAGTTGTGTCCCATTTTTTTATGGTGTGTATGTTTGTGGAGACATGGGGAATAATGTTGGTTTTGGTAGTGAGTTATGGGTTCTCTGTGGTTCGAAGCTACTATGTTTTTGGTGTTTGATTTGTTCTTTCAGAGTATCCATTTCTTTTTATTTCTAGTCAAATAAGTGGGATTGCAAGGTTCCTGGTGGACATATGTCATATTATAATGTTGTGAGACATAACTCTAATGTTTGGAGAAGTCCTATAATTTTTTTCCACTTTTTTGGTCATTACTTTGACCTTGTTTACTAACTTACTGTGTGTGTGAGCAAAACTCTTGAGGGATTGGCCAATACTAGTCAGCATCTTGTTTTTGCACATGGCAATTTTTAGATTGCCAATTAAGAATTGGTTCTGGGTCGCTTAGGAACATTTTTTCCATTCTTTGTAGGATAGCATTCTTTTGTGGTATTTTTGGAGTGTGGCTCAGGTTTTCCTTTTCAAAGGGTTTTTGAGGTGGGATGTTATCTGTATAGCTAGAGCCTAATGGATACATCACAAATATATTGGGTTGAGGTACTTTTCTAGGTTGAATAGATTCATTTGTGGATGGAGTTGACATACGGAATTCATATGTCATATAGAATTCATACTCTCACAAATGCATAAGAGAACTAATCAATGAGTTTCCTTCATCATATCTCCTTATGATTTCTCTTTCGTAGTTATCTCCATATTTTTTATTTTCTACTTTGGATTTTGCTTGACTGTATTCATTTTATTTTTCATCCTCCTCCTGACAACATTGTAGTCACAGTCAATTTCCCATGTATAGTGTCCCATGAAAGGACATTTGAACCACCGAATATTTTTTATCTATTCATATTAACTCATGAAGCTCGAGAGAAACTATTTTATAGTTTTTTTTTTCTTTTCATCCAAAAGGTTACCAAAAGGTTGGTACATGTGGATAGAGAAGGTCATTTTATAGGGATTCTTGAGATGAGAGTAGTCAAAACTTATAGTGACTGTGTTGTTTCTCTTTTTGGTAAAAGTGGGTTCAAAGGATTGGAGAGGTTAATGATGGTCTCTCAACTTTTTATAATATATGACCCATGAGTCTAGAATCACTTTGAAAAATTTATTCCTGGATATTTTTCTCAGAACTTGGGTGAAATAGGTAGTTCAATTAGTTGCATCTATGTTTAGGAACAAAGAATTTTCCCCACCAAGAAGAGATAGGTCTATAGCATGGTTTCGGACTGGCCTGGCTATCTTGTAGTGGAGATTTTCCTAGATGGAATGTCTATCTTATGGATCTATGAGAGTTTGGACCAAGATATTCAGTACCTCCATCAGATACAGATCAAAGAGGGACATATTGAAGTTTGGAAATATAGTAACAAAGACTGTCCTAGCATTTAGTCTTTATTAGTACTCATTGTATCTAGTATCAAGAAGCAAAATATTTTCCACTACTGGATGAACTTTTTCTTGAGGATACAACAGAGCAACTCTGATGGCGCCAAAATAGATATGGGTAAAGGATTGGCTTTCCCCAATCGGGAAAGATCATTTGACACCTTTAAATTGATGAAATGTTCCTCCCGGGTTGCATGAATAGGATGCTGGTAAAGTTTTGATGCTACAATATATTCTTTAACTCCCGTTGGAATTTTGTTGGAGCAAAGAATGGATTTGCAGCCATGGATTGCACACTTTTTGTACAAAAGAATAGTATGGGTTTAGTAGAGGTAGATATATGGAAGATATTTTATTTTCTGATGGTAACACATCTACTTTATTGATGTTGTCATATTTACTTGATAGAGTTTTATTGAGTCTAGGAGACATGTTTAATTTTTCTAAGGATTAACATGGACTAGAGACAAATAAAGAAAACTCTAAGATCGACATATTTTTGATGTTTATTTGACAATAAAGACTCGATATATTTGTGCTAAAATTCTGAGGAAAAAAACTAATACACAAATATTTACAAGACTTTAGTAGCAATAATGGAAAGCTAAAGACTCTGGACATAGGCAAAAGACCCAAACAAAGTAAAGTAAAGAATAAAAATGCAAAGTATGCTTCAACAACAAGGGGAAAATAGATCTCACATGGAATGCTTGCTTCCTTCCTCTCTACTGAGAGTGGGATGTCCTCTAGCCCCTGAATGGTCCACTCTGGCTGGCCATT
This sequence comes from Capsicum annuum, assembly GCF_002878395.1. NCBI lineage: Eukaryota > Viridiplantae > Streptophyta > Magnoliopsida > Solanales > Solanaceae > Capsicum > Capsicum annuum. The sequence continues at coordinate 13,603,657 of NC_061118.1, forward strand.
CTTCTAAAGGAGAAAAGCTATGTTCATCTCAAGCTAAGTAAACAAATCTCTCTACCTAGAATTTCAGAAAGTTGAGGTAAACTATGTACCCCTATCAGAAATAATGGAGATAGGAACTCCATACAACTGAACGATCTTACAAATGTTGATCTTGGCCAAATTATCCACATTGTAGGTCACCTTCACAAGTATAAAGTATGCTAATTTGGTCAACCTATGCATGATCACCCAAATGTAATCAAACTTCACTAAAGTTAGGGAGGAGCCATAAAATCCTTAGTGATCTACTCCCATTTCCACTCATGAACATAAATACTTTACATAGTACTGCCCGTTTACTGATGCTCATACTTCACTTGTTGAAAATTCAAACAAGTGGCCTCAAACTCCACAATGTCCTTTTTCATGCAACACCACTAATTATGTTGCTTACAATCAAGATACATCTTAGCCACTGTTGTATTAATAGTGTACTTAAACAATGAGCCTCCTCCAAGAAAAACCTAATCAAACCCTAATATTTTGGAACATAAACATAACCACTGATCCCTAAAACACCCTCAAGGTCAAAAAATGCCATATTTGCCTCGCCACTCAACACCTTATAACAAATCACCCCCAAATTATCATCATCAAACTACCGAGTTTGAATCTGATTGATCAATAATGATATATAGCCTTAATATATTCTAAAACATGCCCAGGTGTTTAATTATCAGGAAAAAACAATTGGTTAGCTAAATACTAACTATCTAAGTCTTAAGGCCACTCCTCTACGAATAGATGAGTCAAACTATCCATATTTAATGCCTTTCAACTCTCCGCTACCGTATTAGTCTTGCTTGAATGATAAAAGAATAGTGATATCATAATTCTTAAGCAACTCTTAACATCTACACTATCTCATATTAAGATCTCACTGAGTGAAGAAGTATTAAAGGTTACGATGATTAGAGAAAATTTCACAATGATCTCCAAAGAAGTAGTGCTGCTACAACTTTAACACAAACACAACAACAACTAACTCCAAATCATGAGTAGGGTAGTTCTTCTCATGGATCTTCAACTACCGATAAGAATAAGTAAACACCATACACTTCTACATCAACACTCCACCCAAGCTAACTCTAGATGCATCACAAATCACGGTGAAACCCATACCCTCATCATGCAAAGTTAAATTCGAGCTGAAGTCAACAACTCAATGAGCTTTTTAAAGCCCCATCGTAATTATTCGACCATTGAAAAACAATCTTCTTCTCAGTCAACTTGGTTAAAAGAGCTGCAATAGAGGAGAAACCCCACCCAAACTGTTGATAATAGCCTACTAACCCTAACAAAACATTGAATTTCAATAGAAAAATAGGTCTAGCCCAATCATGAAGTGCTGCTACCTTTGACATATCAACCAGATCACCATCCTTGGTCACAACATAATCTAAGAAAGAAATTGAATCCGATAAAAAATCACACTTGGAGAAATTGGAAAATAACTTCTCATTACATAATCTCTAAAGTACGACACTTAAATGTCTCACATGGTTAGCCTCATTGTTAGAATAAACCAAGATATTATCAATGAACACAATAACAAAGTCATCATGATAATTCTAGAATACCCTGTTCATCAACAATATAAAAATTATCGGGTCATTAGTTAGCCCAAAATACATAACCAAGAACTTATAATGGTCATACCACATTCGAAAATCTATTTTTGGAACATACTGAGATCTAATCCTCAATTAATGGTAACCAAAACTCAAGTAGATATTAGGAAACACTTAAGCACCCTGAAGATAATTAAAAAATTCATCAATACAAGAAATAGGATACTTGTTCTTCATAGTCACTTTATTCAACTACGAGAATAAATACACATGCGTATTGATCTATCCTTATTCTTCACAAATAAGACAAGAGTACCACAATGAGACACACTCAGTCAAATTAAATCATACTCAACTAGTCTTATAGTTTCTCCATCAATTCTTTTAATTCATTCAAGGCCATTCTATAGGGTGAAACATAAATAGGCTTATTACCTGGCTAAACATCAATAGGAAAGTCAATATCTTGACCTCGGGCTATACCAGGAATATTTGTAGGAAACACATCCATGAACTCTCTAACAACTCCCACATAATCCAAGTAAGGTTGTGAATCAATACTAATATCACAAACATAGGCCAAATAGGAAAAACACATTTCTACCATGCAACGAGCAGATAGATGGTATATAACCCCTTTCAGACATGAACTAGTCATGCCTTCGTTCCTTAGCCTTGGCACTACCGAAGAAGCTAGAGTCACAGTCTTGCAAAATAATCCAGAACTGCATGATATATAGCCAACTAATTCATACCTAATATGACATTGAAATCAACCATATCGAGGATAATAAAATCCACCTAAGTTGCACACCCTAAAAAGGTCACAACACATAAGTGGCACACCAACTCCATAATTAAAGAATTGCCTATGGGGTAGATACATGAATAGGAATAGTAAGAGACTCACCCATAACATAGTAAGAGACTCACCCATAACATCAACAACCGTAGCAAAATATGTAGACACATAAGAGAATGTAGTCCCAGGGTCAAACAATATTTAAGTGGGACAATGGAAAAATATGGTAATACCTATAATCACTGCATTAGATACCTATATCTTAGGTCTCCCAGAGAATAATACTAACTACATCCACTACCAAACTGTGTGATTGCTCTTCAACCATAATGAGCTCCTTGAACTCTAACTCTGGTACCTTTAGAACTATCTCTACTACCTTGTATACCACCCCTAATTACTAAAATTAGAGTTAGATAAAGCTAAAATTAAGAACCCTACTAGGGAGGACTAATCAAACACTAGGGGCAATTCATCGCTAAGTAACCATGATCGTCATGCACAAAACATCCCATAATAGAAGAATCACTCTGAGAGGTCCTAGCAGAACTAGAGTGCCCTTCATAACCTAATGAACCAAAATAAGGCCCTCAGCCTGCATGGCCCAATCTTTTTCCACTCAAAGTCTCAGAACTCGCAAATCTACCTTCTGAAACTCTACAATGCTGCTTGAACCGGTCTAACTTGGTACCATAAGAACCTCTTCCTAAGAAATAACTACCTTGTGATAAATGACCACTGAAATTCCCTATTAGCATACCTTCTTGCACCATCAGCCTGTATACCTTGGTGATTAGTCTCAATCATATTGGTATGATCCACTATACTCTTAGAAGGACCACCAAAAATAATTATTTGTGCCATCACCAACTAGTAATTATCAATCAAAACCTTAACAAAATTTTTGATGGACAATATTATGTAATGACTCATTTTAATAATGGTATTAAATTATATCAAATATACTCTATTGTCAACAAAATATGATATAAGCCATCACAAGTCACCATAATAATGAATAGTTATGTAAGACATCAAATATATCAATCCAAACCTCCATTCGGGCATCACAATATTAATAAAGGTAAATAATGCTTAAAAAGACTAATACCAACCCCACTTGGGTATCACAATAATAGTCATCTCTCAATTCAAATTTAAATCTCACATAAGCCCTCACATGACATCACAATTATAATAATCTCTCAAGTCAATAATACTATTCACATAAGACCCTACACGAGAAACAAAGTACCTATCTTAAAATATGAATCTCTTAATAAAATTTCAAACCTATAGCAAACTTTACATGAATAGTTAACTACTCAATCCAATAAATGTGAAGTCATAACCTACCTCAAAAAGACTAAATACGAGCTGGATCCTTTATCTAGGAGTCATTCCTTTATGTTCATTCTTAAATCAAACCTAATCTATCAAAATGTAATCTACACTTCAACAAAAAGTCTAATGATAAATATATAAGCTATATTTGTTCTGGGTCCATTAGTAGTTTGAAAATCGACCATAAAGGAAAAAGGGTAAAATTGAAAATTTTATTAAAGAATTATATTTCTCATACCTCTAGGATCCCAAATATGAAAACTAAATGAAATAAAAATAAAAATTGAGGTTGAAATCATCGAAAAGCCATTTTCTCACTTACCGGGTAAAACCCTAAATTACAAGTTTAAAATATAGATTTTGAAGATATTTTTGAGAGAAAAATCAATGAATAACAATTAAAATCAAGTTTACAAGTTTAGAAGCTTAGCCAAATACTTTTGATGAAAAACTCTCTTAAATCATCTTGCCCGAGGTTTTCAAATCCGGGGCAAAAATTATGAGAATGAACTATTTATACTATCAAGTGAATAGTGCACCGCAATTATGGTCCCCACCATGTGATCTTGAGGATAACTGTTTGATCAGTATTAAATGGGTCATCCTAATCAAGGGAGGAAGGCCTCGCAATCACAATGAACAACTCGACCCAGTTCACTGAAAAGACTCTTTGCGATTACAATCAGCCCCATATGTGATTACAATGAGCATCTTGTATAGAATTCATAATCGCGACGTAAGTTGATGTCACATAAATTAGAACTCGTAATGAGATGTAAAATGATTACTGTCAAATATAGAATGCAATCAAGGTTGGTATCGAACCCATGAGGAATATGGTTAGGACCTAGGTCAATGCAGTTATTTAGACTATTACTGATTATTTCCAAAAGGGGAGATTTAAAAGAACAAGTACATAGAAAACAAATATTAGTTTATGTTGAAAAATTCAATGAGAATGAAAAACTAGTATTTTTTTGTACTAGTGATCTGTGTCGGTACTTGCATGTATAATCGATAGGTTGTGTATACTTAAAATAATTTTTCGCTCATGTTTAAGAGATATCCCCAAGTAAGTTTTCTCTTATCCTGAGTTTGCACTGCTATCTCCTATCTTGATCCCAGATTAACTTTTTTTGAATTATTAGCTCAAGCTATTAAGTGAAGGTTGTTAGCACCAAGTTTCTGTTGTTTATTCCCCTTTTCCATTCATTACTCATTCTTTCATCTAGAGTATAGATAAGGTGAGTTCTAACATTTGCCATAGTTAAAAACAATCAAAGCGAAGAGAACAACAATCCAAGTATAAACATCATTCTAGAATTACTATTTAATTTAACCTACTTTGTTAATTCATCATTGTTCCCATAATTCTAGTTGTAGGATTTAGATACTCATGGATTGAAAATCATAATTAGAAATTTACAAAAAATAATAATTATGAAAGAAAAAATTGAGTAGAATAAATTCATAATCTTGAAATCTCAAAGAAAAATTAATAAAGATGGAGAAAAAAAAGAATAAATCAATTTCATCTGGCCTTTAGAGTGGATCCATGCTTTTCTAAATAAAAAAATTTACAAGTTATCTCTTCAAAGTTTCAAAGTTATCTAAGTTACATAAAAACTATTTTTGTGAAATATTAATAATTGTAAAAAAATCCTAAAATAAAATAATTGAATCTAAAAGGACTAGAAAGAAAGATCTGAGCTGATTTGGATCTGCACACTACCACAAAATGATGTTGCCTCAACTTTGTTATACTCCTTTCTTCAACATGGTAGCTAACTATATCAACTTTCAATTTGGTAAATGTTGCACAATCATGTCATAGTATTTAAATAAATTTTATCCATTAATCTATCTTCTTGATTTTCTTATATAACTTCTTGATTTTAATTTTATTTTTGCTCTAAATATTTTTGTCTTCGTACCAATTTAATCCTACAAATAAAAATATAGTATTAAACATAACCCATAATATCACTGCTAAAAAAAAGATAAAATAAATACTAAATATGAGGCAAATAATGTATAAATATATGAAATTTTTCCCTCACATTAATACCCCACGCTTGGACTTTTGATCGTCCTCGAGAAAACATTAAAGGTCATCTTAATTAACCAAATCTAGGAATACCACAACTTTGGCAGATAAAAATAATTATACTATATAACAATTCACAATATCAAGTACACTGTGTGATCATTATGCAAGAAATACAAATAAACAACAATTCTCTAACCTCCTAACCTCAAAGATGGACACATAACTTATCAAATTTAAGTTCGCTTACCTATTCTTGTCAAAGTAAACTAATAACACCACCTATCTACCATGAAACAAGCGCCCTCGAAAGAAAAAATAGTCCACACAATCAATTAAAAGGACCAAATATAATTTAAAGTTTAACACCAAATAACAACGCTCACACTCACAAAGAATTCACATGTATGCACAAAGAACTATAAACTTGCCCATTATATATATTTTCACTAATTAAGCATGCTTGGATAGAATAAAATAGGACTTTTAAAAGTTTTAATGTTAGCTTGGGGAGGTGTAGAAAAATTTTATAATAGTGACTTACAATTTTCTAAGAACTTTGCACTTTTTAAACTTCATAACCCATTATGTTTATCACTTTATATATTTTTTCAGCCCCTTCTTCATCAATTATTTTCACTAGTATTTCAAATCATATTAGGAATTTTTCAATCAATTTTTTTGCTCAAGTATTTTTTTATTTTCTTTATCTTTTTTAATGTTTCATTCTTTCAAAGACGACCATTTCATCACTTTGTAACTATCATTAGCTATACTTTGTAGCCATCACTTTGTAGCTATCCCTTGTACACTCAACTATTCTTTTTCTTCAGGTTTAATAATTTCAACACAGTCTATGCTACAGTGCTAAAGAATAAAGGTGCAAAAATTAGAGATTAAAAATGGGTCAAGTTAAAAATATGGCCACAATACAATAGGCTACAAGCTCAAAGAGACTAAATAGTGATATAATATTTGGAAAGGCTAAAGTTTATAAAACATATCAAATAAAGCTTATTATCATATTTTAAACCTAGCCATAATTTTTGTTTTGCTTCAATGACATGTAGTGCAAGTTCCAGACTATGATGCAAAAGATGGAATATATGCAAAAAATCCTTGCTTACATGTCACGAGTATCAATCAACATGGATCAGTTTCACTTCTAAGGAAGACATGGTCATAGAAAACTACAAAATAAGAATAAGCTATATATAGAATCACAACCATGAGCCTAGGTGTCAAAAGGTATATTATTTTATTTTATACTCAAACATTCACCGAAAAGTACTACTCAAGATTAGACCTAAATTGCAAATATCAGTCAAATAAAATAAATCCTTTTTTCACTCAAAAATAAAATAATCATAAGAATTAAAATATTACTTCTAAAAAAATAACTCGGTTCAATGCCCCCTGGCTCACGAAAAAGAACCAAAAAAATTTCAAGGGATGTGCAAAGTATACTCTACTAAAGACCAAAAAAAACTAAAAATCACCGAAAACTATTTTAATATAGAGAATATAAATAAAATCTTTTTGTACTTTTATTTTTTTTCAAATAAAAATAAATAAATAAAATAAAATCAAATATCAAAAATAAATAAATAAATAAAAATATTTTAACATACTTTATCTTTAATAAATAAATAAAAATCCTATAGCATATTTTACCCGTGACAAATATTTGAAGATATTTCTCTCCACACTTAAAATCATGTATTGTTCCTAAACTAATAAAAAAAATAAAAACATGGGTTAATGATACTCCCTGAGACCCTCTAGGGCCTAGTTAGCAACATGATTCTTCAAGGGCCGCGTGCACCCCACACTTAAGCTTATACATGCTTCTTAGCTTCAAATTCGGGTACTTAGACTCTTTTTAAATTTATAAAAACAAACAAAAGAGACATTATAAAAATAAATAAATAAAAAGTTACACTACTAGCTGTGGTGTCTCCCACTTTTTCTTACACTTTGAACTTATAAATTGCACGCCTAATTTTTTTTTCTAATTTTCTACTATGTTCAAGACATAGTGGTATAAAAATAAAGGAATCAAGCAATAGAGATTGTATGTTCTAATATTGGAACTTAAATTAGGAGTGTAATTTTTTGATTTTGGCATAAAAAATTCAATTATAAAGAAATATTTTTCCTCCTCCTTATACTTTTTCATAAACCTAGATGGCCGATTAATATTGTACTATCAAAACACGATATGAAAAATAAATAGAATGAGGTCTAATATGCCCTAGCTCATGAATTGCATTATTATTTACATCTTCATATTCACACATACTAGTTTAAAAATAATATTATCTAATTCCTCATATAAATATGGTATACTCCTCTCAACACTGACAACATCAATAATAATTTGATCAAGTAATTGGCCTCCAATTCTAACTCCTCAATTAGACCTATAAGTATTTTTTCAGTCTCACATAAGTCATAACTACATTCTTTGATGTTACATGCATCAACCTTTGCATTCAATTTTTTTTAAGTTGTAAATATTCAAGCCAAATTTATCAACCTCTTGAATGAACTTGTGTCTTTCTAGGGAGAGGGGTTTTAGCGTTTCTATCATGCTTTCATTGTGATCCTAAAGTATATCTATCACTGTCCTACAATAATATAATATATCAAAAGTACAAGGATAAATAAAATAAGAGTGCTTTTCAATCCATACTTTCTATGGTAATGACGCCATATCAAGAAAAGTTGTAAAATATTAAAAAATAAAAATCAAAACTAATAAAAATAATATAAAATTATAAGACAAATAAAATATATACAAGAAATTAGGAATAATAGTTAAATAAATGCAATTGATCTAAACCTAATCCCTGGTAACGATGCAAAAAATTGATGTCACCTCCATTATACCTCACAATAAGATATAAAGCGCGCTTTGTCAAATATATAATTCAATCAAGATTGGGATCGATCCCACGAGGAATATGGTTAGGACCTAGATCAATGCAATTATTTAGACTATTAATGTACTATTTTGAACGGCGAAATTTAAAAAAATAAGTGAATAGTTTGTAAATTAAGGTAACTAGTAAACAAATATTAGTTTATGTTGAGAAAGTAAATGGGATTGATGAAATAGGATTGTGTTCCCCATAACATTATAACTTCATAGGAATTTTTGTACTAGCGATCTATCCCGGTACTTAGCATGTAGAATCAATAGGTAATTTATATTTAAAATAGTTTTCTGCTCTTGTTTAAGTAATATTCCCAGTAAGTTTTCTTTTCTCCCGAGTTTGCACTACTAAACTCTATCTTGCATCCCAGATTAACTTTTTCGATTAATCATCTCAAGCTATTAAGTGAAGGTTGATAGTTTCAAGCCTTTATTTATTTGTTTCATTCATTACTCATCCTCTCATCCAAAGTAAAGATAAGTCAAGTTCTAACATTGTCTATCATTAAAAAGAAATCAAAGTGAAGAGAAACACAATGCATGCATAAATACCATTCAAGAATTACTATGTACTTTAACCTACTTCGATAAATCATCATGATTTTCAAATCCTAGTTGTGTGATTTAGCTATTCATGGCTTGAAAATCACAATTAGAATAATAGGCAAAATCATAATTATGAACTTACAAATTGAGTAGAATAAATCTGAAATCCTGAAAACTCAAATAAAAATTAATAAAGATGGATAAAAAAAGAATAAATCTATTTTCTTTGGCATCTATGACGGCTCTAGACCTTATCTAAAAAAAGTTTAGAAGTTATCTCTCTAAAGTTTCAAAGTTACATAAAAAATATTTTTTTGAAATATTGGCAGGTGTAGGAATAATCCTAAAATAAAATAATTGAGACCAAAATAGACTAGAAGAACAAAATCCGAAATGATTTAGATCTGCACGCCGCCACTGAATAATGTCGCCTTAATCTTTTTGTACTCCCTGCTGCCACATACCAGCTAATTATATCAACTTTCAATTTGATAAATGCTATCATAGTATTTAAATAAATTTAATCCATTAGGCTATCTACTTGAATTTCTTGTATAGCTTGTTGATCTTACTTTCGTTTTTGCTTCAAATTTCTTCATCTTTACACCAATTTACTCTTACAAACAAAAATAAAGTATTAAACTTAATCCGTAAAATTAGTGCTCAAAAAGGACAAATAAAAATACTAAATATGTGGGAAATAATGACTAATTTTATCAAATTTTGGCCTCACATCATAAGGCCATGCAATCACACCAAAGAACCAAGGTTACATTAGATGACAACAACTCAGCTAAAGGGAAATGGTCAAAAATCCTCCGAGTGGATCCTCAAGATTCATTCGGAAACTCACAAAAATAAATTAATAATTCTACTAGGCTAATTTTGGCATCCCAGATTCAATAAAACCATCAAATTATCAAAATGGGTTGTTTCAACAAGTTAACCCTGGGGACCTCCTTTTAGCTAATTTAACTAGTTGCTTATCAAAGATGTCAAAACTCAATATAAAGGCTCGAAACACAAACCAACTATGATACTAAACCAAAATTGACATTCCTAATCTAGTAAAACTAACTGAATCACTATTTGATGCTTGAATTTAAAATATTAACCAAAATTAAACTAATTACTTATAAGACTACTCAAAACCTCAAATTCACTCAAATCACCCTGTGCCTTTTGAGGACCATGCCAACCATATCCATAACTCATAAATGACATATATCAATTATGAGGAAGGTAAAAATAGTTAAAATATAGAAAAACTAATAATCACAACAAAGGTTGTTGCATAAAAATATTTTCTAAATGTCATGTAGGCTCTTGATTGTAAGTGCGGAGCACAACAAACCCACAAGCAAGACTCTACTAGACATGACTTCACAGACACCCAAGGACATTTAATCTCTATGATCTGAAACCAAGTTTGGCACAACTCAAGTCACCCTAGATGAGACATAGTACTTAGAACTATAGGTGTCTCAAGATCATGGACTACCTTGGTTAGTATACATAACATGCTAAAAACTTACAACAAATGTCTTATAGAAATCTAGAACTAAATACAGTAATTCTTAGTGACTAGATATCTCTAATCAATATAATAAGAACTGAAATATATTACTATGACTACTAACTGACTAGAGTTATCAAATAAGGAGAAGTCATCACCTGCTGACTATAAGCAGCGATCTGTCTGATCTTGATCCTATGAGTTAGCAATAAAACATACATCATGAAAGAATGTAATATAAGGAAAATATACGGTTAGTACATTAAATTTACTAAGCATGTGACATATACTAAATCAAGAGGAAATATTTAAATCATCTTTTCAAACTAAAGTACAATGAAATGAACAGCTATAGGATTACATCAAGATCTAAATTAAAAAAACTCAAAATAAGGAATACAAATCATTTTATAATACAAACTTCAAAATGTAACACCCCGAGTCTATACCCCAGATGCTACATGGTGCTAATAACCTCAAAGGACAACTATTTAACCCATGACTGATACTTGCTATGATCACTGAACAATAGTAACATTGTAATAATAATATAACTGAAATAAATACGGAAGTAAGGGCTGTAAACGCCGTAAGGTTCATAACTAAAACAAATACTGAGTACTGAAATTTGAATACTGAAACATTTATCTAAAATACTCTAGTCTGAAAGCCTCTAACTGCCTAAATTATGGAGTTGATAGGACAAGCCCCCAACTAACTCTGACTACTGAAAATTGTATTTAAATACTGAAATAATATTCTATCCTCAAACTATGAGAACTCACCTCTAAGTGTGCTGCTAAGTACGATTAGGAGCCCGTGCATATGAACCTATGATATAAGACATCATACCGTAAAAGAAAAGTATGCATCCGTACTTTGAATATACTGGTATGCTAAGTGAGGTAGGATGATATGCATGGGTTCATATGCATGAACAATAACTGACTGAGTAATATGAACATAACTGAATGAGAGAACATGAATGAATACATAAACTATAACTGAGATCATGTTAACACTAGTTATTGAGTTCTGAATACTGATTAACTGATATCTGAGTTTATTAATACTGGAATACTAATAACTGAGTGACTATTTCTTACTGTCTTTGTTGATAACTGGGTGACTATTTTTGATAGTCCTAATTCTGTAGAAGTGAACTGAATTCTATACTGAGCTGGGTGACTGTATTTAACAGTCCTAATTCTGTAGAACTGAACTGAGTTCTATACTGAGACTGAAACTAAAACTAAAACTTTGAGAGGTAATCATCTAACCGACATACCTCTCTGTGAATGGATTGGGGTCCAACCGTAACCCAAGTTAGAAGAGTATCAATACCGTAGCATAGGTAAATACAAACTATGAGTTAACCCTCTCTGACAGAAAACACTTTTGTCAACCCTCGCTGGCAGGAAAACTTGTATGAGATGTATCGAACCTAGTCTAACAGGAAGATATCTCAACATACATTGGCTATGTAGTTCTATAACACAGGGATTGCTACTAAGGATAAAACCCTATACTGGCAAGAATTCCTGATCCCTGGGTTTGCTCGGTGTTGAATCTTACTCCCAACTGAATAGACACTGAACTGATTTTTAGTCCATACTAGGCTTGAATGAATTATTACTGATCGTACTGCCTAACTGAATTGAACTGAGTTCACTGTGTTCCACTAATTGATGGAGTGCTACTAAATCTGGTTAACTGATTGAGTTCACTGAGTTTTGAGCTGAATATTGATCTGAGAATGTGACTGATTACAGAGTACTACTGTTTATAACACTACTGTGACTATTCGGTAACTACTGTAGCTCTAGGTAAATAATTAAATTTTTAGGTATTGAATACCCCCAAGACTCGATAATATGAAAAGTAAAGCATAGAGTAAACTTAAAAATCATAACACTGTGCACTAGTTCATAACTCATCCATAGAGACATTTTATCAAATACCTGTAAGGTATAAGTTTACACATATACTAGCATACCATGAATTCATCCCCATTTAACTCTCACGAGCATTTTAACAAACACTTGGGAGCACAACTATGCACATGATACTAAAACAACATGTAGGCATCATAACATAAATTCCCAAATTCACAAATTCAATGTCTTTAACACAAATTCACATGATACTACACACATAATAATTAATTCCACAAAAAATTTGTAATAGACCATGGATTGGAAACCTAATTAATATTATAATCATGAGTACACTTCAATCCAATCATGGAAATCATGAAAATAATCTATTTGAAGTTTAAAAGAGTTTCTTGGACTCTAAGGGTGAAAGGAACCCTTGGATGAACACTTTACATACCTGAGTACTTGAATTTATTAAGGTTGATGGTGAGTTCATGAATCTTGAACCTTGAATTAGAAGCCCTAGGGTTTTGTTCTTGAGTAATTTTGAGAATAGTGAATGGATTTTGCCTGTAAAGGGGATAAATCTCATATTTTGGGGGCTGATAGATGTGGGAAAATGACCCAAATACCCCTAAGGATGCTACTTTTTAATGATTGAAAACTGACCTAGCAACGTGTAGATCGATGTACCACATTAATGGTATTGATGCGATGGCCGATGCATTGCGTTGAGTCTGCATCGATTCACTAAAAATTATACTGGGATCAGGGAAAAATATTCATCAACATGATAGGTAATTTGGTGCATTGAGATCACATCAATACACTGGTTTGGACTCCCAAATGTACCCCAAATGAGGTCTGAAAAATCCAAAACTTGTTCGAGGACACCTATTGTCATTCCTGATAATGGATCAACCCAAAAATCAATATTTAAAGGTTGTATGGATTACAAAATAAGATTTCCAACTATGAAGGATAAAATAACTCTAAGTATGAATACTTAGCTAAAACCTTTTGAGTCTGGGACCCCTTAACAAGCTTTAATGGACTGAATTAAGCTTAGGATTTTTACGGGGTCTTACAATATCTCCCCCTTGGGAATATTCGTCCTTGAATGAGGCTTACTAAGATGGGAGAACTGATAGACTGAAAGTACATACTGGACATGTACAACTGAAGTATGATTTCATTGTTGAGACTACTGATATACTAAATTATCGTACTAAACATGCATAACTGATGTATGATTTTGTAACTGATATTACTAATAAGCTGAGTTTGTACACTGAACATGCATATCTGATGCATGAGTACATGTCTGAACTGATTTGTGAATGCATGACTGAGTATGCAACATCACTTGATACCAAGTTGGTAACTACATCTGAATATGAAATCGAGTAAATTTAAGGAAAATTGTTACCTTGATCTGAGTTTGTGTTTGCGGAGAAGAGGTGAGGATGCTTGGTTCGTATATCTGCTTCTGCTTCCTAAGTATCTCCCTCAACGGATTGATTCCGCCAAATAACTTTGACTAAAGGGATTTCTTTGTTCCTCAGTCTGTGAATATGATAATCAAGGATTTCGATTTAAATTTCATCATAAGAGAGGCTGTTCTGAACATCTATACCCTCTACAGGGAATACAACTGCTGGGTCACTTATACATTTCTTTAGAAAGGAAACATGAAACATTAGGTGCACTGAAGCTAAGTTTGGAGGCAACTCAAGCTCGTAAGCTACCTTTCTGAAACGGTTGAGAATTCGGTAAGGACCGATATATTGGGGACTGAGCTTCCCCTTCTTGACAAACCTATTCACTCCTTTCATAGGAGAGATTTTCAAATACATATAGTCACCAATCTCAAACTCGAGATCCTTTCTGCGCACATATGCATATGATTTCTGTCGGTTCTGAGCTATCTTAAGCCTTTCCTTAATCAACTGAACTTTTTCAAAGGTATCAAATACCAAGTCAGGCGCCACCACTGCGGCCTCACCCACTTCAAACTAACCAATGGGAGATATAATTCTCCTCCCATAGAGCGCCTCAAATAGAGCTATCTGAATGCTAGAATGGTAACTGTTGTTATATGCAAACTCAATCAAGGGCAAGTGGTCATCCCAACTACTCTTAAAGTCAATGGCATACACCCTTAGCATATCTTCCATAGTATGAATGGTTCTTTTTACTTTACCATCTGTGTGAGGATGAAAGGCTGTACTGAGGTTAACTTAGGTACCAAGACCCTTCTGGAAGGCTTTCTAGAAATGAGAGGTGAACTACGTACCCCAATTTGAGATGATGGATAACGAAACTCCATGCAATCTGTCCAACTCTCTAACATAAAGCTTGGCATAATCCTTAGCTAAATAAGAGGTATGGACTGGTAGGAAATGAGCTGATTTGGTCATCCTATCTACAATGACCCAAACTGAATCATAATGACGACGAGTACGAGGCAAAGTTATCACAAAGTGCATGTTCACTTCTTTCTATTTCTATGTGGGAATACTGAACTCCTGCATGCACTTACTAGGCTTCTGATGTTCAATCTTAACCTAATGACATGTTGAGCATTTATCTACAAACTCTACAATATCTCTATTCATCCCAGTCCACTATTAGACTTCCCACAAGTCGCGGTACATCTTAGTGGCACCTGGATGAATAGAGTAGCATGCACCATGTGCTTCAGCAAGAATTCGCTACCTCAAGTCATCTACACCTGACACACATAGCCAACCCTGGAAACGCAATACACTATCTCTCCCTTGGGAGAAAACCTCTATATTCTGATCTCTGATTGATCCCTTCAACTTAACTAAACTGGGATCTCTATCTTGATTTTCCTTTACCTTAGAAACCAGAGATGATTCTGAACTACTCTGCACCCATACACTACCTTCTGCTGAATCGACTAAGCGGACACCTAGTGGGGAAAGCTGATGAACTTCCTGAACTAACTTCTTCTTATTATTCTCCACATGAGCAACACTACACATGGACATCCTACTGAGACCATCATCCACTACATTGGACTTTCCTAGATGATACAGAACACATATGTCACAGTTTTTCAACAACTCTAACCACCTTCTCTGACGGAGGTTTAGGTCTTTCTGAGAGAACACCTATTGGAGGCTCTTATGGTCTGTGAACACATCAACATGTACGCCATACAAATGGTGCCTCCAAATCTTTAAGGCAAATACTACAGGTGCTAACTCAAGATTATGAGCGCAGTAGTTCTTCTCATGGGACTTAAGTTGTCTAGAGGCATAGGCTATGACCTTACCTCTCTACATCAAACCGCACCCCAAACTAAATCTTGAGGCATCACAATAAACGACAAACCCATCTTAACCATCTGGTAGAGTCAAAACTGGAGCTGTAGTGAGTCGAGTCTTCAACTCCTGAAAACTCTTCTCACAAGAATCTGACCACTAGACTTTGACTCTCTTTTGAGTTAATCTGGATATAAGGGATACAATAGATGAAAATACCTCAACAAACCATCAGTAATAGCCGACCAAGCCTAAAAAACTCCTGATATCTAATAGAGAGATGGGTCTGAGCCAGTTTCTTACTACTTCGGTCTTCTAGGGATCAACTCTAATGCCATAACCAAAAATGATATGGCTAAGGAAAGCTACTGACCTTAGGCAAAATTCACACTTACTAAATTTGGCAAACAACTGGTGGTTTCTGAGAGTTTGTAATACTATTCTGAGATGGTATGCATGATCATGTTCACTGCGGGAGTAGACAAGAATATCATCTATTAAAACTATGATGAACATGTCTAAGTACTACTTGAACACACGATTCATAAAGTCCATAAAAGCTACTGGGGAATTGGGAAGACCAAAGGACATGACCAAGAATTCAAAGTGACCATACCAAGTTTTGTAAGCTATTTTTGGAATATCATATTCTCTGACTCTGAGCTAATGATAGCCTTATCTAAGGTCTATCTTAGAAAGTAACTGGCACCCTAAAGTTGGTTAAACAAGTTATCGATTATGGAAAGTGGATACTAGTTCTTGACCATGACTTTATTTAGCTGAAGATAGTCAATGCATATTCTAAGAGAACCGTCTTTCTTATGCATGAATAGAACTAGTGCACCCCACGGGGATATATTGAGTCTGAAGAATCCCTTATCTAGGAGATCTTTCAATTGTTTTTTTAACTCCTTGAGTTATACTGGAGCCATTCTGTATGACAGAATAGAGATGGGCTGGGTATCTAGAAGAAGGTTAATTTCAAAGTCAATTTCCCTTTCGGGAGAAACTTCAGGAAGATCTTCAAGAAACACATCTGGGAATTCATATGCTACATACACGGATTAAAGATTAGGGGTCTCTAAACAGAGTCTTGGACTCGGACGAGATGGTAGACACATCCCTTAGATATCATTCTCCTTTCCCTAAGGTAGGAAAGAAGATGACCCCTAAGTGCTGAAGTACTACCCCTCCATTCTAGGACACGTTCATTCAAAAAATGAAATTAGACGATTCTATTTCTATATTTAACTGAAGCATAGCATGAATAAAGCCAATCCATGCCAAGAATGATGTCAAAATATGTCATCTCTAATTCTACTAAGTCCACTGAAGTGACTTTCTAAGATACCATAATTGGACAGTTCTTATATAACCATTGGGCTATGATAGATTTACCCACTAGGGTAGAGACTAAGAAAGGCTCTGCTTAAATTCGGGACTGACTCCAAAGTCAATAACTATATAAGGAGTTACAAAGGACAAAAAATCTCCTGGATCTAACAAAGAATAAACATACAAATGATAAACTTGTAACGTACCAATGAACACATCAGGAGAACTCTCCTGATCCTATTAGGACTAAAGTGCACAGAGTCTATTTGGGTGCTGCCTACTAGTGGCACTGGAAGTGGCCCCCTGCTAATTCGGGTGATCAAACTGAGTTGGGGGATGATTATGCTAACTTTGGTAGAGAAGATTCGTTCGGGCACTACTAACACTACCCTGGGGTTTAGGGCCTGACGCACTATATCTATTGCTATCTCTAAATTTCAGCACTGGAGCACTGTCTAAGGATGTAGCTGTAACTAAAGATTTTGGGTGGAACTGAGAACGATTCCCATCATTTGATTTAGGATGAGTAAAGTTGAAGCTACCTATTCTAGCTCTCTTGTTCTCCCTCTCCTTCTCTTTATTGTTAGCCTCCTCTATCTGCTGAGCACGAACCATGAGCCTAGATATGTCCATCTCTTTAATAAACATTGCATTCCTACATTTCTTAACCACACTGTTAGACACACCAGACATAAACTTACTCATCTTAGATCTACTATCTACTACCATATGAGGGGCATATCTGGCTAACTGAGTAAACTTGAGAGAATACTCTTTTACTGTCATGTTTCCCTACTTTAGATTAATAAACTCTAAAATATTTGATTCCCTCAACTCTAGTAGGACGAACCTATCCAGAAAAGCAATGGCAAACTCCTCCCATTTTATGGGCCCTAATCTACGGCCCTATCTGCTTTTCACTATTTTTACCAAGAGTGAGCCACATCCTGTAACTAATATACATCCAATTCAGACTCTTACTAACAGTCACCCCCATAATATCTGTAACCTTATGTACCTAATCAAGAAATTCCTGTGGGTCTTCATCTGACTTTGACCCGATAAAAAAAGGAGGGTTCATTCGAGTAAAATCCCAAATCCTACATACACTAGTATTGGCCACTAGGTTGGCTAGAATGGCAGCTGAGCATTCATTTTAGGCTACCATAGAATGATCTAGAGTGGTGAAAGATGCTCTAAATTCTGTGCAGGAGACATGATCATCTAGAGGATTTGGTTTGACGGACTGTGGTGCTGGCTGGTCTCCCGTTCCTTTTCCCTTAGTCCTTTTTTGAGGCATATTTTGTAAACGAAAGGAGAAAGTATAAAACTGAGATTTTAACTGGAGATCATGCTCACTCGCACGACATGAATATTGAAAGAAGGGAAACTTTTCCTAGAATATCTAATAGCCTCCTGTCCATAGGTGTTTCCCGCTACACACCTATGCACAAGACTCTACTAGACATGAATTGTAGACTTCTTAGGACTCTGTTGAACCTTAGGCTCTGATATCAAGTTTGTAAAATCCTGAGTCTTTACCCTGAATGCTACATGGTGCTAGCGACCCGAAAGGACCTCCAACTAACCCATAACTGGTACCTATTGTAAGCACTGAACAATAATAACACTTTAATAATAATATAACTAAAAAAATATAGAAGTAAGGGTTGTAAACGCCATAAGGTTTGTAACTAAAACAAATACTGAGTACTAAAATTTGAATACTGAATCATCTATCTGAAATACTCTAGTATGAAAGCCTCTAACTATCTGAATTATAGAGTTGAAGGGACAAGCTCCCAACAAACTCTAACTACTGAAAACTGTACTAAAATACTGAAGTAATATTCTTCCCTCGAACTATGAGGATTACCACTAAGTCTGTTACTGATAGGCTAGGATGTTAAGTACGTTCAGGAGCCCGTGCATCTTAACCTATGATATAAGACATATTAGTGCAAAAAAAAGTATACTTCAGTACTTTGAATGTACTGGTATGCTAAGTGAGGTAGGCTGATATGCATGGGTTCATATGCATGAATAATAATTGATTGAGTAACATGAACATAACTGAATGAGAGAACATGCATGAATACATAAACTGTACCTGAGATCATGTTAACACTTGTTACTGAGTTCTGAATACTCATTAACTGATATCTGAGTTTACTGGTACTATAATACTGATAAATAAGTGACTATTTCTGATAGTCCTGGTTGATAACTGGATGACTATTTCTGACAGTTCTAATTCTATAGAACTGAACTGAGTTCTATACTGAGATGGGTGACTTTATCTGACAATGCTGATTCTGTAGAACTGAACTAAGTCCTATACAGAGACTGAAACTAAAACAAAAACTATGGGAGGTAATTATCTAACCGATATGCCCCTCTCTGAATTGATTGGGGTCTAACTTGTAACACCAGTTGGAAGAGTGTCAGTACTATGCCACGGGTAAAGACAAGTTGTGAGTTAACTGTCTCTGACAGAAAGCTCTTTTGTCAACCCTCACTGGCAGAAAACTCGCACGAGATGTATCAACCCTAGTCTGGCAGGAAAATATCTCAACCTACGCTGGCTATGTACTTCTGTAACACAGGGATTGCTACTAAGAATCTAACCCTATACTGGCAGGAATGCTCCGATCCCTGGGTTTGCTCGGTGTTGAATCTTACCCCCAACTGAATAGACACTGAACTTATTTCTAGTCCATACTAGGCTTGAATGAACTGTTAGTGATCCTACTATCTAACTGAACTGAATTGAGTTCACTGGGTTCCACTAACTGACGGAGTACTACTAAATCTGGTTAACCGATTGAGTTCACTTTGTTTTGAACTTAATACTGATCTGAGACTATGATAGATTATTGAGTACTACTATTCACAACACTACTGAGACTATTCTGTAACTATTGTTGCTCTAAGAAAACAACTAAATTTTTGAGTATTGAATACCCGTAGGACTCGATTGCATTAAAAGTAAAGCATAGAGTAAACTTGAAAAGCATAACACTATGCACTGGTTCATAACTCATCCATAGATACATTATATCAAACACCTGCAAGGTATAAGTTTATACGTATACTAGCATGCCATGAATTATTCCCCATTTAACTCACATGAGCATTTTAACAAATACTTAGGGAGCACAATTATGCACATAATACTAAAACAACATGAAGGCATCATAACATAAATTCCCAAATTCCCAAATTTAATGGCTTTAATATGAATTTACATGATACTACACATATAATAATCAATTCCACATAAAACTTGTAATAGACCATAGATTGGAAACCCAATTAACATTATAATTATAAATACACTTAAATTCAATCATGAAAATCACAAAAACAATCTACTTGAAGTTTAAAAGAGTTTCTTGGACTCCAAGGGTAAAAGGAACCCTTGGATGAACACTTTACATACCTGAGTACTTTAATTTATGAAGGTTGATGGTGAGTTCTTGAATCTTGAACCTTGAATTAAATGCCCTAGGGTTTTGTTCTTCAGTAATTTTGAGAATAGTGAATGGATTTTGCCTTTAAAGTGGCTAAATCTCATGTTTTAGGGGCTGATAGACGTGGGAAAATAACCCAAATACCCCTGAGGATGTGAATTTTTAATGACTAAAAATTGGTCTAGCGACGCACAATCTGATGCGCCGTGTCGTTGGGATCAATGCGATGGCCGACGCGCCGCATCGAGTTCGTATCGATTCACTGGAAATTGCTCTGGGAGCTGGAGAAAAATATTCATCGACATGATAGGCGATGCGGTGCATTGAAATTGCATCGATACACTAGTTTAGACTCCCAAATATTGCTCAAACGAGGTCTAAAATATCCAAAACTTATCCGAGGACACTTACTGACATTCCTGATCATGGATCAACCCAAAAATTGATATTTAAAGGTCATATGGATCGTAAAATAAGATCGCCAACTATGAAGGCTAAGATAACTCTAAGTATGAATACTTAGCCAAAACTTTCTGAGTCTGGGACCCCTTAACAAGCTTTAAAAGACTGAATTAAGCTTAGGATTTTGTGGGGTCTTACACAAAATTTCAAGATATAGGTTCTTTTTTGTAAAGCAAGCTAAATATTGTTTGAGTTAAAAATCCATGAAACCATAAGTTATTAATACAATTGAAATATGTTGTAAACTAAGTTTGGGATGTAATAGACAAATACGTATAAGCCATATCAAATTATGACTCAATAGTTTAATCATAAGATAGAAACATGAAATAAATTAGTAAGTCATAAATTGCCAAGCATGAATAGAAAACCATTGAGTCATGTACTTATTTCATGTTTAAAGTCATTCCTGAGGGAGGTTTTCTTAATCAACATAAACCATGTGACCTAACATGGAGCCTAATATTGTCACGACCCAAACCAGGTTTTGTTTGTAATGGCTATCTCAAATCCACAATGGACCGGAGACCACCCCCTAAACTAAACCAAACACCATACACCGCCCAACAATGGTTGAATTCCAAACATATAACAAGATAGCACAAGATAAGTTCAAAGAATAAAAGATATGTCTATAAATGATAACCGACAACTGAACAAACACATCCAACCAGCATCACCCAAGTCCACAGTAATCCAATAAAGCCTCTATGCAAAAAGAACCAAAAACCAGTCTTGGTCGGGATATGTCCTCGACTCTGGCAATGAAAATTATAATGTTAATGTAATGAAAACTCCTATTTCTAATCTATGATAAGAACTGGTCAAACGTCCAAGTCTTTCAGAGAATAAAAGATCACCACTCACCACAATGAATTGATTAACCTAGCCAATCCACCTAACTCTGCCCAGAAAAAGTAGAGGTATCATTTGTGCCTGCATCACATGGAGATACAATATTTAAAGACGGTTAGTGTGTTGAGCACTAGCATGAAACTCAGGAATAAGGATAACATAATACAATGATCATCCGTTCGAAATCATTCAAATCTAATCTATACAATGAAATGCATACACCCCGATATATATATCATATGCCGTAATAGGGAACAAAAATTAACATGCACTTTAAAATTTTATCCTGGATTGTATAGCTCAGCTGTCATAACATAAGAAGGCATCCACGGGCTATATAGGCCTAGCTCTCCCCAAGCTGGTAGGGCCTTAGTAGGTGTGGCCGCACAAACCAGAGGGTATACATATGTGCTATAGGGGAACTTGAACCTCCTGGCATACCAAGGTGACACAAGGACCTAATCATGTAATATAGTGTGGGGGGACTAGAACCTCCTAATCATATGATAATAATAAAGGGTAATCAAACCACCTGGTCATTTAGACCCCCGCATCGATAACCGCAGATCCTAGTATTGGTCCCTCAAGATCTCCACTTTCACGACTCAGCACAAAACCCTCATTAAAGCCCAATAAAATCATTTATCATACATTCCTATTTGTTGAAACATAATACATATTTGGGCATACATTGTTGGCATCGTTATGCCAATTACACTTGCAAGGTAACATCAACATATTGAAACATTTTCATTATTTTGGGAAATTCATTGTCCCTTTGGTTCAATTATACATTAGCTTGGGGAATTTCACAACCCAATAAGGTCCCTTCATTGACCTTTTCACATTATGCAATAGTTCAAGAGTAGTTCAATATGCATACTTTTCATATTTAAAACCAATTTCACAATATGGGGTTGAGGTTATTACCACTTCAAAAGACAAAAGTTAGGGGAAATCACTTTATTTATTTACCGTACCCATACATATCACAAGTTCAAAACCATAATCAAAGCCTGAATAGTCATAGATAAACCATTGAAAACATTGTTCAACAACAAACATTCAAACCTCAACCCATGTTTCAAAACAAACATCAAAACCATATAAATAACTATTATAACATATGATTTTACAAAATAATAATGAGGGAAGAGTAACATGCCTAAAATACCTAAAATTATGGAGAGAATCCAACCATTGAGCCCTTGGATAACCTACTTCCTTGAAACACAATATGGATGATTGAGAGACTTAAGAGAGAAGAAATAATGTTTAGAGTGGGTTATTGATGAAAATAAATCCCTAAGTATGTTTATAGGTCATGGGTTATTATTGGGATAAGAGGGAAATATCTAAAATACCCCCCATTTAAAAGCTAGAAAAATAAACTGTCAATTGGTACGAGTTTTATAATGACTCATCATGACTCATTATGACTCATCTCCATGAGTCATTGTCAAGAAAGTGATACCAGACACATACAGTTGACCTTACAACTTATATACGATGGCTCGTAATGGGACCCTATGACTGATGGGGTCCATTTGTAGTCAACACACAAATCAATTGGGGTAAACACTAGACGTCCTATGAATTGCACAAAATAACTTATAATGAGTCCTCATAACTCGTAGTGAGATACTCTTACTCAGAGCAGAACTTAGCTACACACACACCCCCTATTAATGCTATAATTTGAGTCTAACAACTCAAGCACCATTATCTAGACACCTTACTACTAGAGTCATATGACCTATCAAGACACCTTATGACTCATAGGGTGAGTCATAGTTAGGACAGTAAGGATAAATTTTGCAAATTTTCAAGGACCAAAATCTGGGGTATTACATTCTTCCTCTTAGGATCATTCATCCTCGAATGATAGGTTAAGGCATATATTAGCATAATTTAATGTAGAAACACTCCCACACATACTTTAACAAAGATGGAAAACAAAGATGTTAAGATCACACATATACCTTAAGCACAATTTTCCAAAATAGGAAATTGGTACAAATACTTAGACTTCATGTTCTCCTCGGCTTCCCAAGAAGCTTTCTCAAACTTTTATTCCTCTAAAGAACCTTTACTAAAGCCATATCCTTCATCTACAACCGACAGACTTACCGATCCAATATCTCCAATGGAACTTCTTCATAAGATAAGGAATTCAAAATGCCCACACCTTTTAAATGAACCAATGAAAGATTACCCACGTACTTCCTCAACATCAAAACATGGAAGAATACATGAATGATTCTCAAGCTAGAAGGCAACTCCAATTCATACACAACATTTCCATCCCTCTTCATAATGAAATTCAGACCAACATAATGGGGATTGAGCTTCCCCTTCTTCCCAAACTACATCACACCCTTTATAGGAGATAACTTTCAGAGAACCCAGTCACTAACATTAAACTTTAACTTCCTCCGTCTCATATCCACATAGGAATTTATGCAACTTTGGTTGGTCTTAAGCCTATCCTAAATCACCTTCACATTTTCCATGGCTTAGTGAACCAAATTAGAGCCAAAAAACCTATTTTCACAAACCTCAAACAATCCAATAGGAGATCCCCACGTCCTACAATAAAAAGCCTCAAATAGAGCTATACTATTGTTAGAGTGATAACTATTATTATATCCAAACTCTATGAAAGGGAAGTGATCAATAGAACTACCAAAGAAATCAAACACATAAGCCCTAAGAAAATCTTCCAAAGTCTGAATTGTCCTTTTTACTTGCCCATCTATTTGCAGGTGGAAAACAAAACTAAGGGTTACCTTAGTCCTCAAACCTCCTTGGAATGACCTTAAATATGAGATGAGAATTGGGTACCATAATTAGAAATGATATAAACTGGAGCACCATGCAACTTTATGATCTCCTCAATGAACAACTTGGCATAATCCTTAGAAGAAAAATTAGTTCTTACTAGTAAGAAGTGCACAAACTTGGTCATCCTATCCATGATGACCCAAATCAAATCAAATTTCTTGTGAGACCATGGAAGGCCAGTAGTAAAATAAATTTTAGTCATTTTCTATTTCCACACTAACAGCCAATCTCTTGAGTCAACCTACTGTGCCTTAAGTGCTCCACCTTCACTTGCTGATACACCATGCAGTTAACCACAAAATTGGCCACATCCTGCTTCATATTATTCCACCAAAAAATCTTTTTGAGATCATGATACATTTTTGTTGAACTAGGATAAACCATATAATGCAACTCATGAGCCTTTACCAAAATTATTACTCACAACCCATTAACATCGGGAATACATAATCTACCTTGGTACCTCAAGGTACCATCACCACCAATCTTAAAAGCCATAACTTTCTGGAGACCCACCTCATCCTTGATCTATATCAAGATAGAATATAAAACCTATTTCTCCTTCACCTTTGCACTATGAGATAACTTCACCACCTCTTGAAAAACCACTCCACCATCCTCGAAATCTATGAGACAGACTCCAAGATTAGACAAATGGTGAATGTACTTCACCAAATCCCACTTTTCTTTATCCACATGAGGTAATATCCCTATGGAAAGCCTGCTAAGAGCATCGACAACTACATTAGCTTTACTTAGGTGATAGTGGAGACTCATGTCATAGTCCTTTAGTAACTCAAGCCACCTCTTTTGACTGAGATTTACCTCCTTATGAGTGAACACCTATTGCAAGCTCTTATGATAAGAGTAAATATCTGTACAGACTCCATACAAATAATGTTGCCAGATCTTCAATGCAAACATCGTAACTAATAATTTCAAATCATAAGTTAGAAGTTCTTCTCATGAATCTTTAACTGCCCAGAAGAATATACAACAATCTTGCCTTGCTGCACCAACATGTAACCCAGTCCTACCCAAGAAGTATCACAATAGACAACAAAACCATTAATACCCTCAAGTAGAGTCAATACTGAATCCAAAGTCAAGTTATCCTTTAACATCTCAATAATACCCTCACAAGAGTTAGACGATAAGAACTTCACCTTCTTCTGAGTCAACTTAGCTAATGGGGCAGCAATCAAAGAGAAACTTTCCACAAACCTCTTATAATTATCGAATAAACCTAAGTAACTCCAAATATTAGTTGGAGTTGTGGGCCTAGGCCTATTTTTAACCACTACAACTTTTTGTGGATTCACTATGATCCCTCCACAAGAAATAACATGACCCAGATAGGTCATAGCATTCAACCAAAACTCATGCTTCAAGAATTTTACATACAACCATTGCTATTTTAAGGGTTACAACACAAGATGAAGGTTATCAACATGATCTACCTCACTTTTGGAATACACCAAAATATCATCTATAAACACAATTATGAATAAATCTAAGAACTGACAAAATAGTCAATTCATAAGGTCCATAAATACTATCGGGGCATTAGTCAAACCAAACGACATCATAAAAAACTCAAAATGACCATACCGGGTTTGAAAGCTAGTCTTAGAGATATCCACTTCCCTCTAATCTTCAATTGATGGTAACCCGACCATAGATCAATCTTGGAGAAGCACTTATCACCCTAAAGATGATAAAAAATATCATCAATCCTATGAAGAAAATACTTATATTTCACTATCACCTTATTCAATTGGTGGTAATCTGTACACATATGAAGGGACTATCCTTCTTATGTATGAAGAGACCAGAGCACCCCAAGAACAAATAATTGGAAAAATAAAACCCTTATCTAGAAGATCTTTCAACAGCTTCTTGAGTTCTTTCAACTTAGCTGGAGCCATTATATAGGGAGGGATAGAAATAGGATGAGTTCCCAAAAGAGGATAACTCCCAAAATCATGGGAGGAACACCAGGAAGATCATCTGGGAATACCTTAAAAATTTGACTGACCATAGTGACAAAATACAAAGAAGGACCCTCGAATCTAGAATCCTTAACATGCACTAAGTGCTAGAGATACCCCTTGGAAATCAAGTTTTGGGCTCTAAGATACAAAATGAACCTTCCCTTAGGAACTAGGGAACTATATCCCCATTTAATCACCGACTCATTAGGGAAGTGGAAATTGATTCTTTGATTTCTACAATTAAGCGACGCATAGTAAGAATGCAACTAATCCATCCCCAAAATCATATCAAGTCTAATATGTCAAGCTCTATCCGATCCACCAAGGTCTCCCTACCACTTACAAATATCACACAACACCTATAGACCTTTCTATCCATAATAGAGTAACTCACCATGGTAGACATAGAAAATGTATTCAAAATACACTCAATATCAAAACTAAAATGAATAGCCACATAAGGGGTCATATAAAAGAGGGTAGAATCGGGATTAAGTAGACAATATACACTATGAGAAAATTTTTTAAGCATACTAGTAACAACATAGGGGGAGACCTCAGAATTTTAATGAGGGGCAAGAACATATAGACGGTTCTGACAAGTGGCGGAGCTAGAAGCATAAGTAGCACCCTTTGGTATAGGAGCTGAAGAATTAGCAACATGGATCTTATTTTCACCAAAAATAAGCAACCCTAGAGGGACAATCTCTCTGCATATGACTAATTTATCTATATTTAAAGTACTTGTTCCTCCTCTCTTCACAAACACCATAATGCACCTAACCACAAAATCTATAAGGTGGATATAATAGAGCTGACTGAGGCCCACAAGCCTGTAGTTGGGCACCCTAAGAATTTGAACCAACACTATTAAAAAAATAATGATCACTCGATGGCTTCAAATAAGGATAACTAATCATAGAGTAGGAACCAGAATTATCCTACTTCTTCTTAGACCATTTTCCATTGTCTACCCTATGTCTTTAAAGTTCACTATAGAGCCTACAACTCAATTATCAAGTTATGAAAAATTCTTATAAGTCATGAGATGTAATCATAGTCAAGACAATATGTGATAGATGAAGTTCTATTTTGGTTATGGCTCAACCCTAACATTCATAGTGGGACTATATGAGTCGTATAGTCCAGTCGCAATAAGCTTAGTGGGAAAATACTAATGTTATTGGTCACATAAATAATCGAACCTAGGTGTTGTTACAAGAGGTGACGAGTCATATAGTGAAAGTTGGTGGGATCCTTAAGTCTCTGACCAGATTTTGAGTGGTTGCTACAAGTCATAGTGACTTGTTATGAGTCATAGGATACTACTCATATCAAAACCAGTGCACACCTTTGTTATTACTGCCAAGGTTAAAAGTCACTAGGCATACTAGTAGCCATACTTCACGAGTCATGAGATTACCTACGGCGACTAACAATAAAGTTTCTA
The DNA here is from genome assembly GCF_002878395.1 of Capsicum annuum. Taxonomy (NCBI): domain Eukaryota; kingdom Viridiplantae; phylum Streptophyta; class Magnoliopsida; order Solanales; family Solanaceae; genus Capsicum; species Capsicum annuum. Next base: position 13,632,043 of record NC_061118.1, read on the forward strand.
TTTGTCCAATTAAGGGTTCTTTTGGTCTTTTCACCTCTTGGAACTTCTAACCCAAGACATAAAACATAAAAGAGTCATTGTTTCTTTAATATTATCAATCACTTAATGATGTTCTTTCTTCTCCCAATATCAAGAAAATCAACACCCCGACTAGGGTTTCTTCCTCAAAATCATCTTTCAAGTTCCCAAGTCTAAGTTCCCTTCAAAGAAGTAAAGCAAGTCCAGGTATGTGGGGTTTTAGAAAGGATAATATTTCATTATTGTTCCTAAAAACTTGATTTTAAAGTTGAATTTATATGATTTCAATTAGGGTTCATGCCAAAATTCTCACATTCTTGAATTTATGATATCATCATGTGATTAAAAGATTGAATTGTACAATAGATAACCAATATTCATGTTTTGACTTGAATTATTACTATTATGATATGATTTTTTATTATCTTAACTTAGAATTTGATAATTTATTGAAGGATTGTAATTTAAGTCTTAAGCATAGAGTTTTGCTATAAAGTTTCTAAGACATAATGCATGAACTTAGAGATTGAAGCACAAGCTATTGCGTTATAAGAAGTTCAAGCTTATAAGTTTAATTTGAAAGTATTAAAACTTGATTAATATTTAGTTTTGATCTTATGACCACATTCAAGATTTGAAATCCATAACATTACCCGTTGGTATGATTTAAGCAAGAAAAGCATAATTGGCTTCTAATTACAAACCCATATGCTATGTCAAGGTGGATTTCCTAAGTATGATCATATATATGTAATTTTGAAAGTAGTATTTAGCATCGTGAAGGGAATTTGGATAAGTGTATCCTAATTTCCTACAACTAGGAGTCACCGTAGGTTTAAAGGACCTCGCTAATGAATGTCTTCTTATCCCAATATGGATAAAATTTACTGATCAGTTTAAGTTAAGGTTCTATTCTAATGGAAAGGGTAGGAAAAATCTCCCTAATATAGGTAAGATGATGGAATCCATGGTAGTTCACATGATTTATGGTGGTTGTAACAATCTCCCATAAGAAAGAATAAAATTAAAGATTTTAGAAACTAAGTGTGATGACTCACTAAGATTTACTTTATGCTTTATCATTTATGTTTTATAATCCTTCAATTTCTAGCTTTACTCATGTCCAGGGTGAGTCCCCATACACGTAGCATGCATGATTTGAAAGTTTATTCATTTTTTCTTACTTGTGCATTTACCCCCACATGCTCAGTAGATTCTAGATGTGCTGACCCACATATATGTATATGTGCTACATTGTCTTATAATGTAGGTTCTGGTGAATATTTCCAGCAGCATGATTAATCATTAGCATCAAGTCCTGCATCCAACAATTTGGTGAGTCCTCATAGTCCGGGAACCTATCTTATTAGGTCCTCAGGTGTTCACGAGTATTACTTTAGTTACTTTATTTTAGTTATTATTCGAGTCAGCTGAGGTCTGTCCTAGTGACTCTCTAGTTAGTAGTAGAGGATTGCTAGACTATGCATCTTTCGATTTAAAGAGATTTATTAAGACTTCTAATTTGTATGTTAATATGAAGAATTTAAGTTATTTCCTTCGATATTCATAGATAGGTCAGTACACTCTCTATGTGAGTTCTAAGATGATTAGGTAACATAGCTTAGCTTGGGGCTATTCATCATGCTAAGAACTGTGTGACGTCCAGAGGTACTCTCAGGTCGTTACAAACTTGGTATCAGAGCCTAAGGTTTTAAAAAGTACTAGGGAGTCCGACAAGTTGCGTTATGCAGAGTCTTGATCATGTGCGTGAAGCGTGCTACACCTATGAACAAGAGGCTACAGGATGCATAAGAATTATCCCTTCTTTCATGATCTCTATTGTGTGTTGAAGTTTTCTGTATATTATCTAATTAATGCTTTTACATGATAGAGAATGCCTCATCGTAGAGGTTTTATTTACAAAAATAGGGAACATCCCACCTCGCCATTACCCACAGACCCTTTGAATGAAAATATTTCACATATTGAGTTTAGGGCTACGTTCAGAGTGTTAGCTCAGGCTGTGAATGCAAATGTTCTGGGACACCAACCAGGAACAATCCCACTCCTATAGAATGGTAGCTACAACCAGAATTAGGGACTTTATGAGGATAAACCCAGCTGAATTCTTTAGGTTAAAGGTGAATGAGGATCCCAGATCTTTATTGATGAGGTGAAAAAGATTACACAAATTATGCATGTTACTAAAGAGAGAAGTATAGAGTTGGCATCTTATTGATTAAATGATGTTTCTTATGATTGGGTTACCATATGGAAGGATGGTAAGGGTGAGGATGTAATATTTATGAGTTGGTAGGTGTTTTAGAGTGCCTTTCTAGATAGGTTCTTTCCTTGTAAAATGAGGGAGGCTAAAGTGGAGGAGTTCATAAACCTAAGGCAGGGCTCCATGTCAGTGAATAAGTACTGACTTAAGTTCACTCAGTTAGCTAAGTATGGTCCAGAGTTATTTCCCGACTCTGTAAGTTTTTCGCTGAGGTATGTGATTTGGTGGTCAAGGAGTATAGGACTACCATGCTGATCGGAGATATTGATATTACTTAATTGATGAATCATGCTTAGTAGATTGAGATATAGAAGTTGAAGGAAAGAGAGGGGGAAACAAAAGAGCTAGGAATGAAAAGTTTGAGTATACTTAACAAATATTCGTAGGGGAAAGTTGTTTGTAGATTAAGGGTCATTCATTAGTACATGCACCATCCACATTCAGTGCCACTGTACCTAGGGACAAAAAGAAGCAGTGAGGAAGAGCTTTGAATTAAAAATTTTAAGGGTGTGTGGTAGGGAATCCTACTGATTTGACATATGAAAAGTGTTGTAGGACCCATCCTAGTAAGTGTTTGGTGGGCAAAGTAGGGTTTCTACAGTTGTGGAAAAATGGGCCACAGGATCAAGAAATGAACATATGATAAGTAGGAAAGTAAAGATGTTTGTCCCCGGACTCAGGCCATGAATCCAACAGCTCAGCAAGGATGCCCAGCTCCTCCACAGGGTGCATCATCCAGTACCGATGGAGATCACCACTAGAATCGGTTTTATACTTTACTATACTATTAGGAGCAGGAGAGTTTGCTAGATGTTTTCAGTAGTATACTTTATGCCTTTCACCTTGATTATGTATTGTTAGATCCATGATCAAATATCTCTTATGTGACCCAGCTTGTGGATATAAATTTTAGGGTGCACTTGAAAATCTTCCTGAGCCCTTCTCAGTCTCTACTCCAATGGGTGAGTCAGTTATAGTTAAGCAAGTCTATAGAGGATGTTCTATTACCATCCTCCATAAGGTCACTCTTGTAGACTGAATAGAGCTAGAGATGATAGATATTAACATTATTTTGGGCATAGATTGTCTCCATTTATGTTATGCGTCAATCAATTGTCACAGTTGTGTAGTGAAGTGTCAATTTTCCAATGAGTCAATCTTTGAGTGAGAGGGTAGTTTGATTTCTCCCAAAGGTTGTTTTATCTCTTATATTAAGGCAAGAAGATTAATATCAAAAGGGTATATCTACCATTTAGTTTGAATCAAAGATACAAAGTCTGAAGCCCAAACCATTAAGCCGATCCAAGTAGTCAGTGAATTTCTAGAGATCTTCCTCGATAACTTTCTAGGAGTTCCTCTAGACAGAGAAATAGAGTTTGGTATTAATTTTCTTCCTAATACTCAACCCATCTCTATCCCTCCATATCGTATGGATCCCGTCGAACTCAAAGAGTCAAAGGAGTAGCTTAAGGATCTCTTAGATAAGGGATTTATCAAACCCAATTTTTCCCCATGGGGTGCTCCTGTCCTATTCTTGTTCAAGAAAGATGGCACTCTAAGATTGTGTAGACTAAAGAAAGCTAATCAAGGTTACCATTTAGATCAAGTACCCCATTCCTAGGATCGATGAACTATTTGATCAACTTCAAGGTGCTCGGTGGTTTACCAAGATTGTTCTTAGGTTGGGGTACCACTAGTTGAAAGTCAAGGAGCACGACATTCCGAAGATGACTTTCATAACATGATAGGGTCATTTTGAGTGTGTAGTTATGTGTTTGGACTAATGAATGCTCCTGCAGTCTTTACGACTTATGTCCCAAAGTTGTACTAAGGATAATAACTCAAGCACCATTCACTAGACACCTTACGACTATGGTCATATGACCCATCAAGACACCCTACGACTTATAGGGTGAGGCATAGTTAGGACAATAAGGATAAAATTTAAATAAATTTCAAGGAAAAAATTTGGGGTGTTACAAATGTATACACTCTATTACGAGTATGCTATATAACTTGCCTATGGTATAGATCCATGACTAATGTGGGTCTACTAACTGATCCTATTTGGGAAAAATAAACCTATGGTGGCATGTAGTTCTTGGACCCTATCCCCCTCTATGATAAATAATACCCCCAAACTAGTTACAGTTACATCATACATATTAACTGATGTAAAAAAAAAGCACAAACAAGTTTGCCTACTGTTTGCACTAAAACTCTAAAATACTAGACTACTTATGTTAAATTTATTGAGTTATGGGATCATGTATTCATAACATACTAAGTTTTCTAAAATAGACTAAACTAAGTCAAATCAGGCATAATAGTTCTTTAAATGTATTAACTAATTTGGGACTTTTGAAATCATGCATATATACTAAAAACAAGAACTATAGCAATATAATAATTTGTTAAGACTGAAAGTCTCATAATTATAAGGAAATGGGTTCGAACCCTAAATTATAAAATCAAGAAAATTACAACAAAATCCTGAAAGTTTGGACATAAAGTTTAAAGAAAACCCTCATTGAAGTCCCACATACCTATTTGGTAGAGAATCTTGAAGTAAAGCTTGGAGGATTTAAGCATGAGGATGAACCCGAGGTTTTATCTTTGAAGATACAATAGAGCATATTATTTTCTTTCTTTAGATTTTTGATCAAGTGAAAAAAGATTTGGTGACTGACTAAACTCTTAATCTCCCTCTAAACAAGTTAAACAAAAAAGATAAGGATGTGTAAATCATTCTAAGGATCAAGAATATATGTCAAGCCATAAAAGACAGTCTCCTAGGCCTACAAAGATCTAATATGATATTTGACCTAAAAGAGGACCTATGGGCCTCGCTACTAACCCCAAAAATTCATACTATGTCAATTTTTCTACCCAAATCTACACTTAGACTACCAAGTTCCACTATAAGGTGTTCAATAAGATTAAATAACCATTAGAAAAAATTTAACTCAAGGAAAGGAGGAATGGGTAAATTCTACCTAAAAATGGATTTCCAATTAGCTAAATATTTGAAATTTTACTGTACACACAACTAAGAATAAGTTCTGACCCAAAACTATAATAATACTATAGTAATACCATATTAAACCTCAATCTATGTGGAAAGTAAGCCTATCCTACTTGCACGTAGACGAAGCCAAAGAAAGTCCACTAAATTAGAGCTTTTCCATTCTAAGAAGCCTCCACACAATGACATTCTATTAAAATAATGATCTACACATTAATATGAGAATAACAATACCCATATTGCATATAAATGTGTTGAGTCCTAAATCAAGTTAAAAGTTCTATGTGGGGCTCACTTACGAAATAACCACTTTGAAATCGCCAAGATGTCCCTCTAAGCTAAAGGATCATTTACACTAAAAATGGGTGAAACGCACCAATACTCTCTCAAATTAGCATTTGCATTTAAAGAGGAGAATTAATTAAGAAATCAAAGGGAACTATAGAAATTTTGATGAGAAAATTCCCCCAACGAACACTCCAACGCACTCCAAACACTCAATGATCCAGATCTACAATTCTTTAAGTCTCCTAAGGTTTTGTAAACTTTGTACATGGTGAAAATAAGCTAAATTTTTTTAAGAAGAGAATTAAATGCATCAATAATAATTGCATTAGCAGTCAATTCGTTGCATAAACGGTCGTTGCTAAAGGCAAAAACTGTCACTTAAATAGCTAATCCCAATGGATGACCTCCACTAAAGAGGATGAGTATTACTTAAGTGACCTCCTCCAAAGTGGCTGGGGAGGAGAGACCAGGGCTGGTCACTAAATGTAACGATCCGAGACTACTTTTTAATAGTAAAATGGTGCTGAGAATCATGAGTGAACCCAAGATAACCCATGGTCTGGCATGACACTAAGAATACTGAAAATAACTTAAAATAATTGATGCAAAAATAATAAGTCTAAATAACGAGTTGGTAAAATAAGCCCTAAGTGACAATATCTGAACAACCTATAAACTTTAAAATGTAATCTATCTGACTATTTTAAAGGTTCTAAATAAGATGTGTTACTGGGACAAGACCCCAACTAACTCTAACTATCTTAAACTGAAAATAATAATAATAATATTAAATACTAATATTGGTCGTGGAATGATGTGGACTCACCAACATGCTGCTGCTAATATAGTGGGGGATCGTACTATGCTTGGTTTGGATGCTAAGTGTTCAAACCTAAATAAGACAATAAGTGCAAAGAGAAGTATGCGGTCAGTAATTTGAATGTAATGAACATGTGAGACATAAACTACACTATGTAAGCTATGAATGCTAAAAATAACACGAGGAGATGAACATGAAATAAAAACTATAGGATGATGGAATATCCAGATAATAATCATGAAGCAACATAATGTACTCAAATAGCTGAATATAAATTCATGTGAGGTTTGAGACTGAACTATGCGAGCTACTATTAACCGACACACTCAATCTAAGCTAAATAGGTCCAAACTAGTAACCCTAGTAGGATGGGTATTCAGTACCTTTCCAAGGGTATGAATACTGGCTGATGTAGATCCACTAATATGATGTCCAATAGACTATATTGTCAACCTAAGGTATATCTGGGACTTCAATTATCTTAACCCGTGTCTTCTCGATCCTAATTACTACTTCCAACTAAAAGTAAACTGATATGCTAAAATGAACAAAAATAATGATATTCTAAATATGAAAGGAAAATGCTTTATTTGAAAGAACCCTAAATCATATAGACAGAAATAAGGAGCATTCAACTGACAATACATGCTAACCTAGGTGATCAATTCTTCATAACCCACTATTTTAGAAGAATGCAACTATTGTGATAATTTCATAATCTGAGTGAATTTAACAAATTTAATAATTCAAGTACAAAATCATGGATTTCAAATAATTTGGTTTTATGATCATCAACATATAATGGAACTGAAGTTCATGGTAAATGTGGGTTACAACTCAATAATACAAAGGGATTGAGATTCAGGAAATTTACAATATTCATGAACTGTATGCTTTAAAAAAAGAATTGTACTGAGAAACTGAGTTAACTTTAGGACTTAATGTGTGAAAAGAAGCCCATTGATTAAATACGATATTTCTGAAGATGAGAACTCTGAAGAATTCTTTTAAATTGGAAGCCTATAAAATGAACCCTATCTTTTTCTTGGGGAAAGAAATCACCTCTTTTCACTGTGTTGAAGCTAAATGTTGAATATTATTCTGAGTAATGAGTGATTAGGGTAATATTAACCATAAGAATTGTCCTTGAAATAACTTAAACAACATAGTTTTGATGTTGAAAAAGTAGGAAAACACTAGTGTTCCCTTTTTAAATTCATAACTTAAAAGCTATTGGAAGAGACGCATCGGACCTTCCCAAGATTGTGGGACTAACCTATGATTGTGGGTGGTGTTCATGGTTGGGAGCTAGATGCATGCTCTCTAAACATGATGAGATAAGCCTTGTTACGATCATGGGACCTTCCTATGATCCTACCTAGTTTGTAGGTTGAGTGTTCTAGCTGGATCAACTTTTAGAGGCAAAATCATACCTAAGATCGTGGTTTCTAACCATGGCCGTGGTTCCCTCTCGAGGTTGGAAGGTTTAATTATCAAATTTCATATGGTTAGGGATGCTTCATTAGATTATACAATTGTGCAGTCATACAATGTAACTACGGTCATGGTTTGGCATTTGACATCTCACTGCTAGACAATGCTTCACTAAAATGGCCAAAACCTTTTACTCTATTATTGTATTAAGGCAAAGCTGGTTACGTTCATAATATTATTAAAATATCTATCATTTGGCAGGTATTGATCTCAAAATACTTCAGGATTTAGAAGTCATTCTTGTTTAATACTGACGATAGCAAGATAATATTCAAGGAATCAACTGGTAAGAAAGGCTTTTGACTTGGCCAAGAACTAGGAGTTACATGTGGCATTAATACATGTCTAAATCACTTACCATACTATAAAAACAATATTTTTGGTTTTACATGTACATGAAACATGGTTCTAATCTTATCTTGAATTTTTAGGTGTTACAATATATTCCCTTGGGGTTATTCGCCCCCAAAAGAAAATCTACTAAGCTAGATGTTAGGGGAAAAAACTACAATTCCCATATTTTCTTCACCAATTCTCCTGATATTATCAGAACCCTTTCACACAATCTATACCTAAAATTCCTACACTGAGTTTCTCGGATCTGAAAACTAACATAAATCGGTAACAAAAGCATGGACTAAACCATACTCATGAATGCATGATATGACATGAGGATAACTGAGTGACATTGAATAGAAAGAATAAATTAATTAAGAGAAAACTATTACCTCAAGTTGGGACTGAGTTCAAAGGTAAAAGGTAGGGGTACTTAGTCATCTTATCTTCTTTTGTTTCCCAAGTAGCTCCCTCAATTATAGATTTTGCCAATCCAAAATGACCTTTTTATTTCTCAACTTATGAAGTTGACGGTCAAGGATCTTAATAGGATCCTTTTTGTAAGAGCGACTATCTTTCACATCTAAACTCTTTAAGGTAATAATTGAGGCAGGATCACTAACTTATTTATTTAACAAAAAAATATGGAAGACTGGATGCACTATTGTAAATTCTACAGGTAAATGTATCTCATACGATACATTTCCAAAATGACCTACAATCTTATTAGGACCAATATTATGGGGACTGAGCTTTCCCTTCTTACCAAATCTCTTAAACCCTTACATGGGTGAAACTTTTAAGTAGAAAAAATCACTAATGAAAAACTCAAATTCCCTTCTTCTCACATCAGTATAGGACTTCTAGAGACCCTGATTTATTTTCAGCCTTTAGCTAATCAAATGAACTTTCTCCATGGCCTCATGAATTGTATATGTCCCTATTAATGTGGATTCACCAACTCAAACTAACCAATAAGGGATCTACACCTCAAATGTAAAGTACTTCAAATGGGGTCATTTGAATATTGGAGTGATTGATGTTATTATAAGCAAACTTAATCAAAGGCAAAAAATCATCCAAACTACCATTGAAATTTATCATACATGCTCTCAATATATCCTCTAAGGTCTGAATGATCCTCTCTGCCTGACCATCTATCTGCGGGTGAAAAGCTATACTAACATGAACTTGGGTACCAAAACCCTTATGAAACATCTTTCAAAATTGAGCAGTAAATTGAGTATCTCTATCTGAAGTGACAGTAAAAAGGACTTCATGAAATTTCACCAATATCTTAAGGTAGATTTTAGCACAGTCCTCGTTGAATTTGAAGTGTTAACTAGCAGAAACTTAACACTCTTAGTAATTCTCCATGATAACCTAAAAAGAATCATGCTAACGATGAGTAGAAAACAATCCTTTGATGATGTCCATATTCACCACTTCCTTCTTCAAAGTAGGAATATTGATATCCTAAAGCATACCACTATGTATCTTGTGCTCAATGATAACCTTCTTGAAATTTTGACACTTAGCAATAAATTATGTGATATCCCTTTTAATGAAATTCCTCCAATAGACTTCCTATAGATCGTGGTATATCTTAGTGGTTCCTTGGTGATTAGAATACCAAGAATTTTATGCCTCTGTTAGTATCCTCTTTCTCAAGTCATCAATATATAAAACACATAGTTTTCTTGATAGCAAAGAACACCATCTACTCCTTGGGATAAAAACTTAACCCTCTACTCTGGACTACTTCTTTCAAAGAAAAATAGGATCACTATCTTGCTTTTTTTCACCTCAATTACTCAAGAGGATTCCGAACAATTTTGAACCAAAATACTACCTTTGGATAAATCAACCAAATGAACTCCCAATCTAGCTAGATTGTAACCTCGAGATTTAGCTCTTTCTTCTCACCCTCTATATGCACAACACTTTTATTGGATAATCTTCTAAGAGCGTCGCCACCATATTGGCTTTATTAAGATGGTACAAGCCACTCAAATCATAATCATTCAAGAATTTTAGCCATCTCCTATGATGAAATTTTGATATTTCTGACTGAACACATATTGAAGACTCATGTGATCAGTGAACATATCAACATAAACCCTATAGGGGTAATGGATCAAAATCATTAAAGCAAAAATAACTACTGCCAACTCAATATCATTAGTAGAGTAGTTTATCTTATAAGGATTGAGCTATCTAGAGTCATATGATACAACCTTGCCCCGCTGCATAAACACACAACGAAGTCTAACTGTGGAAGCATCCCAATAAATTACAAAACCATTTGAGCCCTCAAGTAGAGTCAAAATTGGAGTGATAGTGAGTTGAGTCTTTAACTTCTTAAAACTCTTCTCATAAGAATCAGACAACAGATATTTAACATTCTTTTAATTTGGTATAGAGACGGGATAAGAAATGAAGAAAGTCCTTCAATAAACAATTTGTAGTAATCAACTAAACCCAAGAAACTCTTAATATCTAATGAAAAGATTGGTATAGTCCAGTTTGTTACTCCTTTTGTCTTTTGAGGATCAACCCAAATGCCTTCATCAAAATTATTATGACAAAAGAATGTTACTAATTTTAACTAGAATTCACACTGCTAAACTTGGCAAATAACTAGTGATCTTTAAGAGACTCAAAGATTATCCTCACTAGGTCTGCATGTCTATCCTCACTTCAAGAATAAACAAGGATGTCATAAATAAAGACAATGACAAATATGTTCAAGTACTGTATCATCACCCTATTCATCAAGTACATCAATTTATAGGATCATTCGTTAGTTAAAAAGACATAACAATAAATTGAAAGTGACCATATTAAGTTCTCAAAGTTGTCTATGAAATGTCACGTTCTTTGACATTGAGTTGATGATAGCCTGATGTTAGGTCTATCTAAGAGAAATAATTTGACCCTAAAGTTGGTCGAACAAGTCATCAATGCTAGGAATGAGATACTTATTCTTGACTGTGACCTTATTCAACCGATGATAGCCGATGCATATCTTGAGAGAACCATCTTTCTGGCACATAAAAAGAATTAGAGCACCCCATAGAGAGATGTTAGGACAGATAAAACCCTTTCCTAGGAGATATTTTAATTATTACTTTAATTTTTTAAGCTTGGGATAGAGCTATTTTGTAGGGTGGAATTGAAATAGGTTGGGTATCTAGAAGGGGATCTATTTTAAAGTCAATATCCTGTTCGAATGGAACTCCATGTAGATTATCTAGAAGTACTTCTAGAAACTTATATACCATTGGAACTGACCTAAGAGTTGGGGATTTGGATTTTTAATCCTTAACCCAAACAAAATGATAGATGCACCCTTTGGAGATCAATGTTCTAGCCTTAAGGTAAGAAATAAATCGACAAATAGGCACTGAAGTGCTACCCTTTCAGTCTAGATTGGCTCATTTGGAAACTGGAATTAGAATGCTCTCTTCATACAATTAATAGAGGCATAGAAAGAGTATAGCCAATCTATGCCAAGGATGACATTAAAATCTCCAATGTCTAGCTTTACATGGTCATTTAAGGTGACTTTTTGGAAACTTGTGATAGGGTAATTTCTGTATAACCATATAGTTATGACTGAATCACTAACTAGAGTAGAGAATAAGAAATATTTTTAAAGAATTTTTGGACTAATGCCAAAGTCTATTTGTTATATAGGGAGTTACAAAAGAAAGTGCGTCTCTAGGATCTAATAATGCAAAAACATGAATATGGAAAACTTGTAATGTACTAGTGACTACATTATAAGAACCTTCCTGATACTATAGGGTTTTGAGGGTATAAAATTTTTTTCTGACACTAATCACCACCTGCACTAGATGAGGCACCCTGCTGCATAGGGCTATATGGTGGAGTTGCTGAAGTATTAGACTAAGTCTACTAACGAGTATCTCTACCGTTTTTATTTGCACCTGAGCAATCCTTCAAATGATGCCCTAGCTTGTCATACCTAAAAATATTTCAACTATCAACTATACACTCTCCTTAGTGTTCCTTACCATACCTCTAGTAAATTTTATTAGTATGCCTATTAGTGAAAGATCGCTGGGACATAGAGCCTAGTGCCCTATCCCAATAATCTTTCTTGACCTCAGGAACTGGAGCACTAGAAGAAGATGGGGATGGAGCATAAGTTTTTTTGTGGAATTGAGAATGGTTTCTACCATCTAACCTCTGTTGAGAAAAACTAAAACTACCTATTTTGGCCCTCTCACTCTCCTTTTCCATCTTTTTAACTTTCTCTTCTTCAATCCATGTGGGACCTAGAGTCAACAACCAAGGCCAAAGCATACTTTCCCATTCGAGTCAACCTAAGGGAGGATTCCTTAACTCTTTGTTACCCTTCTTTAGATTTATGAATTACTACACCTTGGCCTCCTTATTCTAGGTGAGAAAAACCTATCTAAATATGTAACACCAAACTCATCGTACTCTATTGGTCTTGTATCAACACCTCTATCCTTCTTTTATTGCTTATACTAGGTGTGAACTTTTCTTTACAACTAATAAGTAGCCAAGTCAGCAATTTTTGTCAGAGTGACACTAATGATCTCAATTCCCTTCTAAATACTATCCAAGAGCTCTTTTGGATCCTTTTTAGCATTAGACCCAAAGAATAGTAGAGGATTCATTCGAGTGAAGTATTAGACTCTATCTACTATCGTATTCGCTACAGGGTTGGATGGTTCAACAATTGAATAGTTATTCTGGGTGGTTATGGAATAGGATAAGGCTTTGAAAGAAGCCCTAAATTCAACATAAGAGACTTGTTCATTCAGAGGATTTGCTGGAGTCGGTGCTTGTGCTTATTGATTCTCAATACTGTTATTATTTCCACTCCTCCCTCTATTATTTCTTTTTAGATGTATATCCATTAGTTCTATTTAGAGGCATATTTTGTAATCCTATAAAGAATGAGTTAGATGAAGGCTTTAATAGAGTACACACTCTATTACATGATATGAACCTGAAAGAAGTAAAACTTTTCCTTAGAAGTTTCATAGCCTCCTACTTATAAGTGTGACATACTTCACACCCACAAATAATAGTCTACTTAACGATGCTTTTAGATAGTTAGGACACTTTAAACTTGACGCTTTGATACCAAGTTTTTCACATTTCAAGACTACACCTAGTCGTAACATGGTTCTTAGAGTCACAACTGGCCCCAAGCTAACCCATGGCCTAGCATAACACTAAGAATACTGAAAATAACTAAATATCATTGATACCAAAATAATAAATCTAAATAACAAGTTGCACAAATAAACCCTAAGTGACAATATCTGAAAAACCCATTAAGCTAAAAACATAATCTATATGACTGTCTGAAAGTCTCTAACTAAGATGAGTTTCTAAGACAATCCTCAGATAACCCTAACTATTTGAAATTAAAAATAATAATAATAAAACATAAAATACTGATACTAGTCCTTGAATGATAAGGACTCACCAATGTAATGCTGTTAGTATGGTGGGGGATCATACCTTCTTAGTCTGGATGCTAAGTGTCCTAACTAATATTATAAGATCATATAGTGTAAAGAAAAGTATGCAATCAGTACTTTGAATTACTAAGCATGTGTTATATGCACCACACTATGAGCTAAGAATGCTAAAAATACACGAGGAGCTGAACATAAACTAAAAACTATAGACTGATGCAATATATTGATAATAATAATGAAACAACATAATGTACTGAAATAGTTGAATATAAAGTCATGTAAGTTTAGAGACTGAACTGTTGGATATACTATTAACTGACATACTATATCAGAGCTAAATAAGGCACAACTATTAACCCTAGTTGGATGGGTATTTAGTACCTTACAAAGGGTTCAAAAACTGGTTGATGTGAATCTACTAATCTTATATACAAAGGACTATAATGTCAAACTATGGTGGTAGCATAGTTGTGAGACTTAGGTTATCTGAACTCGTGTCCTCTAGATACTAATTACTACTCCCAACTGAAAGTAAACTGATATACTGAAATACTCAACAATAATGATATTTTGAAATTAAAGGGATGCTTTATCTGAAAGCACCCTAAATCATTAAGACTAAAAAATGAGTATTCAACTAAAAATGCATGCCAACCTAGTCCATTGGGTGTTCATAACCCACCATCTTAGAAGAATGCAACTATTATGACAATTTCATAATCTGAGTGAATTTAAAGAATTTAATAACTCAAGTCCAAAATAATAGATTTCATAATTTAATTAGTGTTTATGATAATTAACATGTAATGTCACTATAATTCATGGTAAAACATGGATTTCAACTCAATAATACCAAGGGATTGAGTTACGATGAATTTACAACATTTATGAACCCTAAGCTTTGAAGAAGGAACTACAGTAAGAAATTGAGTTAACTTTGGGACTCAATAGGTGAAAGGAAACCCATTGATAACATCCTACATACATGGAGATGAAAACCCTAAAGAATTCTTTGAAATTAGAAGCCTGAATAAGATGAACCCTAGCTTTGCCTTGGGGAAGTAAATCAACTCTTTTCTCTGTGTTGAAACTAAGGGACAAATGCTTCTCTGAGTAATGAGGGATTAGGGTAATTTTAACCTAAAATAATCATCCTTGAATTAACTTAAAAGACATAGTTTTGGTGTTAAAAAATTGGGAAAAAATCGATATGCCCTTTTGAAAGTCATAATTGAAAAGCTATTGGAAGAGACATACGGGACTTTCCCACGATCGTGGGGCCAATCGACAATCGTAGGTGGTATTCGTGGTTGAGATGTTGATATTATCTCTCTAAACAAGATCAGATAAGCCTTGGTATAATCATAGGACCTTTTTTTATCATTCCTTGGTTTGTATATTGGTGGTTCCTACCGGATCAACTTTAGGAGGCAAAATCGTACCAAATATCATGGTTTCTAACCACCGTCGTGGTCCCCTTTCATAGATGGCACTTATACTTTTCATAATGTAACAATGGTATTGGTTTGGCTCATGCTATCTCACTGCTGGACAATGCTTTACTAAAATGGCCATAGTATTTTACTCCAATATCGAATTAAGGAGAACCTGGATGTAGGAAAGGTGATTCAAATATATATATTTTGGTGGGTCATGAGCTTAAAATAATGAAAATATTCTTATTTGAAGCTGACGATAGCAAGATACTCCTCAAGGAATCAATTGTTAAGATAGGCTTTTGACTTGACCAAGAGGTAGGAGTTACTTGTGGCCTTAATACATGTCTAAATCACTTCTAATCTTGTTAAAACAAGATTTTGGATTTTACATGTACTTGAAGCACGGTTCTAATCTTAGCTTGAATTTTTGGGGTATTATATTATAGTGGTGCTATGGTCGCTAATGTGACCTCTGCTTAAGTGGCTACACCAGTTGAGTCCAAGCACCGACAACTTAGCAAATTTGCTGAATTTTTGATTGACCACCTAGGATTCATTTGGAATCCCATGAACCTAAATGAATTATGATACTCTATATTATTTGACATTAAAACTTAACAGCACAATCAAAATTTCCATCTCGGTCCATTTCAATGAAATGTAAGTCCCAAACCTAAAGGTTATTTTAACCAAAATCCACTTCATAGCCCAGAACAAGTCTAGAAGCCTTGGGACCTAAACCAAAGGTTTCGCTACCCTAAAATCAATGTTCTAGAGCTTATGGAACTGCTAAAATTAGCATACTAGGCCATCAACCTAGAGTTTAAACTCGATACCCAATTCTTAAAAACAAAAAATTCAAAATAGGGAATTATCTCAAAAAACTATATGAACTTCCTAGTCAGTGATTTGTCTGCTCTAGCAAGTCATAAATGACTTGGTACTGCAATGGGAAAGCTCTAAATGGTAAAATAGTACAGAAATGCAAAAAATGAACTGGAGGGCCATTACAATATCCACCGCTAAAAGAACTTTCATCCGCAAAAGTAAAGGATCAAGTTGTACCTGAAGGCTTGAACAAATGGAGATAATGGGTTCATATATCACTCTTCATATCCTAGGTATCCTCCTTGACTAGGAGATAATGGGTTCATATATCACTCATGATATCCTAGGTAGCCTCCTCGACTAGGTGGTATCTATACCAAACTTTAACCACTGGAATTTCTCTAGAGGAAACCACCTAAAATCCCTAGCTAATATAAGATCTGGATCCTCCACGAAGGTTAACCACTCATCCAAGTGAATCGAGTCCCATCGAAGCATATGACACTCATCTAGGAATACTGCCACATCATGGCTACATGGAAACTTGTATGAACAACTAAAAATTCTTCAAGGCCAACTCATAATCTATCTTTCCAAATAATCGGAGTATCTCAAAGGAACCAATATATCTAGTCCTAAGCTTGCTCATCCTTCCAAACCTCATTATTCCCTTCATAGGTAATACTCAAAGGTAAACCTGGTCACCTACTCCGTACTTTAAGGCACAAAGTATATGATTCACATAGCTCTTTTACCTACTCTAAGTTGCGCACATCTTATACTGAATTACCTAAACCCTAACCAACAACTTTTAAAGTAAATCAATGCGACAAGGACTAATCTCATAGGTCTCAAACAAACCTACCAAAGATCTACAATGCCTACCATATAATGCCTCAAATAATGCCATCTAAATTCTTAAATAGTAGCTATTATTATAGGCAAACTTAGATAAGGCCTAGAGCTTCTCCCACTGACCTCCAAAGTCCATAACATATGTGTGAAGCATATTCGTAAGAACATGAATAGTCAACTCTGAATGTTAATCGATTGAGGGTGAAAAGAGGTGCTGAGGTCAACTTGAATACCTAACAACTCTAGAAAAGTTCTCCAGAAGCTAGAAGTGAACAATAAGCCTCTGTCTGAATTAATTGTTATGGGTACTCTATGCATGCAAAATATATCACAAACATAGATATTGGTAAACCTCTCGGCACTAAAATAAATCTAAATAGGAACAAACTATGCTGATTTTGTTAGTTGATCGATGGTGACCCAAATGTCATTGAAACTAGGAGAAGTTCAATGCAAACAACTAATGAAGTTTATAGTGATCTGCTCCCACTTCCACTCGAGATGAGGTAATCTTTGGATTTGGCCACCAGGTCTATGATGCTTGGTCTTTACTTGCTGACATCATAGCTAACAGTCTACAAAGTCCACTATATACGTCTTCATGCCACTCCACAAATAATGTTTCCTTAATCTCTATACATCTTAGCTATTTCAAGGTGAGTCGAATATTTGGAGCTGTGAGCCCCTACATTAAAAACTTAATGAAGACTCCAACCCTTGAAACACAGATATAACGACCAAATCTTAGAACACCCTCTGATCTAAGGTGGCCCTCCTGGACTAACCCATCAGAACCTGGATCACGAATGCCATAAATTCTACTTTCTTCAAACTATCGACTTCCCGCCTGATCAAATGAGGTAGTCCTAGCCTCAACACTAGCATAGACCCTTTAAGAGTTTGAATTATCTAGTGAAACCATCAAGTTAGCTAAGGATAGGATGTCCCCTGCCAATAATTGCTCAGAAACTAAAATAGAAGCCAAGTAACCATACTAATTGCCTTCCAGCTAAAGGTGTCTAATATAATATTTGCCTTTCCTGGATGATCAAGAAAAAAGATATCATAGTCCTTTAGCAACTCAATCCATCTATAATGTTTTGAATCATGCTCTTTATGAGTCATAATATGCAGAATACTATGATTACCAATATATATCTCATAACAAACACCATATAAGTAATACCTCAAAATATTAAGCGCAAATACTACTACCACCAAATATAAATCACGAGTGAGGTAGTTGCATTCATGGACCTTTATCTACCTCAACGTATAAGTGATAACTCAACCTTACTATAATAGAACATAGCCTAAGACAACAATAGATACATCATCTCAAATGGTAAGTCCCTAACCCTCAATAGGTAGAGTCATTATAAGAGCTAAAGTGAGCAAGATCTTCATCTTTCGAAAGCTTGACTCACACTCTTTAGACCACTAAAAAAGGAACTTCCTTTTTAGTTGACCTAGTCATCGGTCCTGCAATATTAGCAAAACCCTAAAACAATGGCTATCGAAAATATAGGTTTGGCCTAATATCGAGTAGCCTCGTTCGTTGGTGGATTCGTCATAAGCCGATCAAAAGAGGTCAGATGTCCTATAAATGTTACTAACCCAGGCCAAAACTCACACTTCTAGAAGTTGGCATAAAGACTATGATCTCTCAAAGTCTGGAGCACAATCCTCTCATAATCCTTCTTACACCTCAAATACAGAAAGATATCATCAATGAAAACAATCACAATAGAGTCAAAATAGGGCTTGAGAAATCAGTTCATCAAATCCATAAAATGCATACGGGGCATTAGTCAACCCAAAATACACCACTTGGAACTCATAATGGCCGTAGTGAATCTCGAAGGTTGTCTTTAGGCTTTCCTCAGCCTGAATACTTATGTGATGGTTATTGAATCTCAAGTCAGCCTTAGAGAACACTGCCACTCATAGAATCTAGTCAAACAAATCATCAGTACAAGGTATTGGATACTTATTCTTCATTGTCACTTTATTCAGATGCTTGTCGACAATACATATATTCATAGAACTATCATCCTTCTTCACCAACAAGACAGGGGCATCCCAGGGTGATACACTCAACCTAATAAAATCCTTACCTAGAAGAACTTGAAGATAACAATTCAACTCCTTAATCTCGGTATGAGTATTTAATAAGGTGCCATAGAAATAGGTCGAGAGTCTAGCTCAAGGTTCATAATGAATTCAATTTCACACTCAGGAGGAAGGCTAAGTAGATCAGTAGGGAAAACATTAGAAAATCATGAACTATAGTAATAGAATCAAGCAAAGAACTCTCTGCAATAACATCATAAATATAAGCGAGACAAAACTCACAACCCCTTGATATTAGTCATCTATCACTAACCAAAGAAATAATCCTTGTTGGTTCACAACTAATAGAACCCTGCCACATAAATAGAGGTATTTAAGGTATTCCTAAGGTTATGGTGCTTACAAAATAATACAAGACTGCATGATAAGGGGATAACCCAGTCCATGCCAAGAATTATATCACAGTCCAACATATCTTACACAATAAGATCAGCTTAAGTATATCTCTTAAATGGTTATGACACATGATCTATAATCCCGATCCACTACTAAAAAGTCATGTACAGGAGTAGATGCATGCAATGGCATAGATAAAGACTCCCAAGACAACTCTAACTATAGTGAATAATAAGAAGGTACATATGAATAAGTAGATCCTAGATCAAATAAAGCAATAGTTGGTTGATGGAACAATAAAATCATACCTATAATAACAAAATTAAAAGACACTGCCTCCATCCTAGTTGCAACATACGAATGCCCTCATCCACCGCCTATACTACCTACCTAAGGACTTTTATGTGTACCCTGGGGACTATCCCTACTTCCCTATATACCAGCTCTAGCTGGACGCGATGCTTTCCTAGTCGATTGAACAGTCTATACTGACGGCATAACTTTCCTATATTGGTGACACACTCTAGAATAATGGCCGATAACCCCACAATCATAGCATTCCCTAGGCACTCTACTCTGACCAAAAGATCTAACTAACCCAGAATAGCTACCTCAACTAAAAAACCTAGAATGTGTGCCTCTTGAAGACATAAGACTAGTCTGACTAGGGTAATTACTATAACTGGTTTGACCCCCATCAATAATCTAATGTGTGGAATAAATAGTTGCACTTGACTGAACCAGGTACTGATACGTCTAACTCAAGTGGTACCTACCCTAAGAACCTCTACCTTTTAACTATGACCCACACTACTACAACTGATACTACCCTTGTGACATGGTGTCTTATTATTGCCCCTTAGGACTCGCCATCAGTTTCTTTATAGTGTTAGGCATAGTTAGAAACCTCAACAAAAGACATGTCAACTGTAACGAAACTCTGAGTAGACATACAAAGAAGAAGTCATAGCCATCTAAAAAAGCACTAGATCTGCTCATACTCGGTCAATAAGATCATAGTAGAATGTTTGGCGAACTCATGAAACCCTACCTCAAACTCTAGAATGGTCATAGAACCTTGGTCCAAACTGTAGAACTTATTTGTCAGATTCTCTTAAAGAATTCGAGGAATATACTTCTCCATGAAAACATTAGAGAACTGAGTCCAAGTCAAAGGGGGACATCCAGCTATCTCAAATTCAAGATAGCCTCTCCACCAATGTCTAGCTTCTAAGTCCAGCTATAAACTAGTGTAGGCAACCCACGAGCCTCAACTAGGCCTAAATTATGGAGCCAATCCTCGCAAGCAGTCAAGAACTTAAATGCATTCACTAAAGCCCCTGAAAACCTAGGTGGAGTCAATTATCGGAATATACCCAATATCTTTTGCTCCTCAACATACATAGCATTCTAGGAGACTACCTGCTAAGCAACTACAGATGTTAGAGGGACCTCAACTCTAGTAATCACAGCTACAGGTCGTGCCCCTACATCTGTATAACTCTGATTTATAGACTGAGAACTATCTTATGGTTTTACACCAATTTATCCCAATAATTGGACCAATACATCTTTGAGCAATGAAGAAGAAATAAACCTTTATAGAGCCTAGGATTTCCCCTAGCCTACTAATAGCTTGGGTGGCAGAATATATCGATCGAGACAAATTGCTGGATTTGGTGAAGTCCCCCTATCCTGACCCCTAGTTGAGGCTATAACTCTCACCTTACCTCGACACCTAGGTCGTCCATGACCTTTAACAGGAGCCCTAGATGCAGACTTGGGTCCTTATCTATAATTATTACATCTCGTATTTTGACCATCTATGAATGATTGAAACAATGTAAATTTTAGAAACCAACACATAATTGACATAAAAGATGAATAAAGAAAGTAAAGTTCTCTTAAGAATGCCATATAGCCTTTGGATAATAAGAAATAGACGTCATCATTCTAATATGTTAGACTCTTCTATACACTCGCTCCTGTACAAATAATACCAGTGAACCTAGGCACATTAATACAAATTTGTTATGACTTGATTAAATGAGTCATGATGGCACCTACTTAAATGCACTAGTAAGTAATCCAAGTTGCACCCAAAATGGCAAATAATGGGCTAGTTGGTGGAAGGTATAATAAGTACAAAAATTAAGCATACAATATGATTGTAAGCAATAAATTAAGCACAACAATGTATAAATATCCATAAAGGGGGAGAGAAAAAGAACAAAAGAATATCTCACGTCCAAGTAAGGTTGATAAAAGATCCACTAAATAAAAAAGAATAAGAGTACTAGTAGTATCCATTATTAAGGTAGTTTCAATAAATAAAGACTTCCCCATAGTAATGGAAGGAGAGCAAATTACATTGAGCTCCAAATGCTCACCCTATTTCCAAACCCTAAGAATAAGCTAGATAGAATGTCAGCGCTGGCAACTAGCACTCAGATTTGCATCAGATATAGATGTAGAAGCATAATATGAGTACCAAAGAAACAAGTACTTAATAGGCATCATTGATTGGCTGAGTTAAATCATAATAAAATCATAATAAGATGTGAAAATGTAAACTAAAGTCAGGGATAGAGGGTCAAACTAAACTAATGTTCCAATTGACATATAATAAACAATGAGGTTAATAAAGTAAAAGTAATACAAGTTAATTACAACCTATTGGGCCCCCATAAGACTAGAAGGCATAAATAAGAGAAAATATATAAATAGAGCCCCCGGAAGCCAAACGGATACAATCAAGTGAGAACGACCACCAATAATAATAATTTACAGTATCCAACAATTGAAACCATATCTATAAATCCCTTTTTTACCATAACCACAAGACTCAAATTGGATCATTAACATAAAACCTGAATTATAAATGTTGGGCTCGATCCAGACTCTGGTGTCATATATAAGATACACATAAATTTTTGTGTATATATGTGTGTATATATATACATATAGGACTCAAATTAGGAATTTATTATCATTAGTAAATTGTAAATACTGACCTAAACCAGTCTTTGAGGTCGATATAAGGTAATAAGTCTAGTCAAATATCAAAAGATATCCAAAATTTTTAAGGCTCAAGATTATATGTAAAGAGATGAAAGATAGCCTCCTAGGTTTATAAGGAGCTAATTAGGATATTTGACTAAAAAAAGGGCTGATGAGCCTACTACTAAACCTGAATGTCCATACTAAGGCAATTTCTACCAAAAACTAGACTAGGGCTTCCAAATTCCATTACAACATTTAAAATAAGACTAAATAAGCCTTAAGAAAAGAATTTAATTCAATGATAGAAGGAATAGGTCAATTCTATCGAGAAATGACTTTTTAATCAGCTAAATATTCCAATTTCACTAAACACACAATCAAGTCATAAATTCCAACACAGAACTAGAATAATACAATACTAATACCATAATAAAGATAAATCTATGAGTAAAGTAATCCTAGCCTACCTGGATGCTGATGAAGCCCGAGAAAGTCTACTAAATTGGAGCATTTCCTTTCTCAGAAGCCTCCAATGTATGGCCTCCACTAAGTTAGATAAGTGTCGCCTGAGAGACCTCCATTAAAATGGTGAGGACTTAACTAAAGAGTATAGGGGATTCCAAGGCAGGTCACTAAAGTGTTGCCCCAGTCGCTAAAATGATCTTTGCTTAAATGATGACAGGTCTATTTTAGTGACCCAAATTTGCTAAGTGTCTGATCGAACCTTTGGTATTCTTTCAGAAGTCCATGAACTTAAATGAGCTATGAAACCTTACAAATTTGACATTCCAAACTAAATAACATAATTGAAATTTTCATTAGGGGTCGTTTTGATGAAATATGGTCCTATATCTAAAGGATATTTTAACCAAAATTACCTTATATCCCAAAATAAGTCTATAAGCCCTGACACCCAAACCAAAGGTCCCCCAAGTTTAAAATCAATATTTTAGAGTTGATGGAATTGTAAGAATTAGCATATGAGGTCATTTACCAAGAGTTTAAGCCTGATTCTCAATTCTCATAGCAAGAACTTTTGAAATAGAAAATTGTCTCTAAGAACTAAACGCACTACCCAGTAACCAAAATATAGCTCTCATAATTCTTAAATGACTTAGGAAGGCTATGGGAATCCCCTAAATGGAGAAATAGTGTAGAAATATAGAAAATGACTTGGAAGGTTATTACAATATCCATTACTAAAATGCTTTTATCCAGAAAAGTAAAGGATCGAACTGTACCTTAATTCTAGAGCTCAATTGCCTGACAACCCTAGCTAATATAAGGACTGGCTCCTCCGATCAACCTCTCATCCAAATAAAGCGAGTCCCATAAAATAACATGAGACTCATCTGGGATATACCACTACAAATACAGACATGGAAAACTAGATGAATAGCTAAAAAAATAAGGGCAAGGCCAACTCAATAGCTACCTCTCTAACTGTCTGGAGTATCTTAATAGGCCTAATATATTTAGGGCAGAGCTTTCCCGTCCTCCCAAACCTCATCATGCCCATCATGGGTGATACTTAAAGAAAAACCTGTCACCAACTACAAACCTTAAGGCATCAAGTCTATGATTTGCATCTCTTCTGTCTACTCTAAGCTTCCCCTAGCTTATCTTGAATCACCTAGACCTTATCCAACGACTCCCAAAGTAAGTTAGTCAGTACCATGGGGCTTAATCTCAGATTACTTATACCAACCTATTGGATATCAACAACGACTACCATATAATGCCTTAAATGGTGCCATATCAATAATCCAATATCTTTTATTATTATAGGGAAACTCCGATAAGGCTAAGTGTTTCTCCCATTTACTTCTAAAGTCCATAACATATGTGTGAAGCTTATTCTTAAGAACCTTAATAATTTGCTCTGATTTCCCATCAGTCTGAGGATGAAAAGTGGTGTCGAGGTCAACTTGAGTACCCAAATCTTCCTGAAAAGTCCTCCAAACTCTAGAAGTGAACACTGATCCTCTATATGAAATAATAGGCATGGGTACTCCATATTGGTGAATTCTTTAACAAATATACATAGTTGAACCTCTCAGCACTAAAGACATTTGAATAGGGAGAAAATAAGACAATTTTGCCAACCGATCTACAATGACACAAATGTCATTAGAACTATCATAAGTGCGAGGCCAACCACTAATAAAGTCCATAGTGATTCACCCACTTCTACTTGAGAATGGTAATCTTTGAATTAGGAAACTAGGTCTCTAAAGGTCTGCCTATACCTACTAACAAAATATATAATGAGCTATGAAGTCCTCTATATCTCTCTTTATGCCACTTCACTAGTAATGTTGCCTCAAATCTCTATACATCTTAGTTTTCCCAAGGTGAAAAGAATATCTGGAGCTGTGAGCCTCCCACAATATCAAATAAATCAAATCTCTAAAACTCGAAACACAAATGTATCAACAATATCTCAAAATACCATCTGAATCCAAAGTGGCCCTCCTAGACTCACCCCTTGAAACTTGATCACGAATGCCACAATGTCTACTATCCAAAAATCGGCGCCTCTAAATCTGTTCAAATAAGGTAAACATAGCCTCAACACTAGAAAGGAACCTCCCGAAGACTAAAATGTCAAGTCAAACAATCATGTTGGGTAAGACTATACGTCCAATGCTAATGGCCACTTAGAAACAGAAATGGAAACCAAGCTACCCATAGCCACCACCTTCCTACTTGAGGTGCCTATTATCACTTTGCCTCGTCTGAATGATAAATAATAGATTTATAGTGGTCCTTCAAAAATTCAAACCTTCTATACTATCTCGAATTAAGCTTCCTTACATTTATAATGTTTAGAAAATGGTGATCAATATATATCTCCAACAAATACCATAAAAGTAACTTCTCTAAATCTTAAGGATAAATACTATCCCCGCCAACTCCAAATCATGAATGGTGTAGTTATGCTTGTGGGCCTTCAGCTGCCTCAATGCATAAACAATAATTTGACCCTATTGCATTAGAACATAACCTAAATCAACACCATACGCATCATAATATAGTAAATCCCTGGCCCTCACTTGGAAGAGTCAAAATAGGAGCTAAAGTTAACAAGCCCTTGTGCTTCAGAAAACTCGACACAATCCTTGGACCATTGAAAAGGAAATCACTTTTCTGGTCAACCTAGTCTTTGATACTAAAAAACTAATAAAACCCTTAATAAACTGCTTGTAGTAACCTACCAAACTAATAAATCTATGAACCTAAATTTGAGATTTAGGCTTGGACCAATATCAAATATCCTCTTTATTTACTTGATCCACTATAATTCCATTCTTAGACATCCCATATCCTTGGAATGTAACTAACTCAGGCAAAAACTTGCACTTTGAGAACTTGGCATAGAACCAATGATCTTTCAATGACTGAAGTATAATCCTTAAATGTTACTCATGCTCCTCCCTACTCCTCAAATATTTATGGGTATCATCAATGAAAATAATTGTGAAGGAGTCCAAATAGGACCTGATAACTTGATTCATCTAATCCATAAAATGTTGTTGGGGAATTGGTTAAACTAAAAGACACCACTAGGAACTTATAATGTCTATAGAGAGTCCTTAAGGCTATATTTAGGATTTCCTTAGCCCAAATACTCAACTGATGGTAATTGGATCTCAAGTCAATCTCAGAAAACATAGCTGCTCTCTGAAGTTAGCCAAACAAATAAATAATACAAGGCATAAGATACTTATTCTTCACTATCACCTTATTCAGTTGCCTATAGTCAATACACATATGCATAGAACCATCTTTTTTATTCATCTACAAGATAGGAGCACCCTAAGGAGACACACTTAGCTAAATGAAACCCTTACTCAAAAGATCCTAAAGGTGAGAATTCAGCTACTTAAGCTCAGCAAGATCCATATGGTAAGGTGCCATAGAATTAGGTCAGGTGCCTATCTCAAGGTTAATAATGAGCTCAATATCTCTCTCAACAGGAAGTATAGGTAGATCAATAGGGAAAACATCAGAAAAATCATGGATAATAGGAATAAAATTAAGAAAGGGACCCTTTACACTAACATCATAAATATAAGTGAGATAAGACTCATAATCCCTCTATAACAATATCCTCGCCCAAACATAAGAAATAATCTCTATTGATATGTGGATAATAGAACCCTACCACATAATCAGTGGTATGTAAGGCATTTCTAAGGTAAAGGTCTTGGTAAAATAATCCGATACCACATGATAAGGGAATAACTAATCCATGCTCTGAATTACATCAAAGTCCACTATATATAACACAATAAGATCAATCAAAGTATAGCAATTGAATAATGACAATACATGATCTATAAACCCTATCTGCTACTAAACAATCACCTTGGGAGTAGATACACATAATGACATATATAAAAAGTCCTTAGACAACTCTAACTATGGTGCATAATAATTAGAAACATATGAATAAATGGATCCTAGATAAAATAAAGTTATAGGTGGCTGACGGTACACTAAAATAATACCTATAATAAAAAATATGAAGACTCTACCTTCTGCCTACCAGGTACAGCATACCAATGAGCTCACCTATCACCTGGATGGGCACTTGATCTAACATTTGTTTTACCTATATAAGGACTTCCTTTATAACCTTGAGGACCACCCCTACAACCTTACATAAAACCTCTAGCTTTTGGAAGCATTACCTTAATAAGGTGAACACTCTGTGCAACTGGTAGAATTGTCCTACGCCGGGGACACTAGCTAGAATAATGGCTAATGACCCCATAATTAGTGCATCCCTAGTTACTCTGTTCTGAATAGAAGATTGGATTGACCTAGAATATCCACCTTATCTAGAAAACCAAGAATGTGCACCTATCAAAGACTAACCACTTCTTTAACTAGGGTAATCACTATATTTGGGATAACCTCTATTTTTAATCTAAAGTGTATATTGAATAGCCCAACTAGACTAACTTTGGTGCTGATAAAACTACTGTAGAGGGTACCTTTCATAAAAACCTCTGACTTTCAACTATGAGCCACTTCATCTTCCACTCAAACTACCCTAGTGATATGGTCTCTTATCTTTGCCTTTTTAGGGATCAAAATCATCTCCTTTATGCCTTAGATAGAGTCAATATTAGAAATATACCCAATATCTTTTGCTCTTCAATAAACATAACTGATTTGGCACTACCGGCTAAGCAACTACCGACCCTGGAGGGGCCTCAATATTGGGAGCTATAGTTATAGGTTGTCCCCCTGCGTTTGTACCTTTTTGATCTATAGATTGAGCACCATCAGATGGTGTGCCATCAACTAATCCTAATAAGTGGACCAAGTCATCTTTATGCAATTTAGAAAAAATAAACCCAGAGGAGCCTAGGATGCCCTATGTCCCACCAGTGGATAAGGTGAAAAATCTAAAACTCGAGAACAATAGTTGGACATGGTAAAGGCTCTTATCTCAACACCAAGTTGGGGATATATTTTTTGGCTGACCTTCGCCCCTAGGTCAGACATAGCCTCTAATAGGATCCCTAGCTATAAATCTAGGATCTTCATCTCTAATTATCGCTGCTGGCATCCTGACCATATGTGAAAATGTGAATCAATATGAATTTTAGAAACCAAAATAGACTTGATGAACAAAATGAATAAAGAGAGTGAATTTCTCCTATGAATGTCATATAACCTCCTAAAGATAACAAATGAACATCAAAATTCTGATATAAGGGACTCTACTAAATACTTGCTCTTGTACAAAAAATACTAGTGAACCTAGATGCTCTGATACCAATTTGTAACAACTTGATTAAATAAGTCATGATGTCACCTACTTTAACCCAATGGTAAGTAATCCAAACTGTAGCCCAGAATGATAAGTAATGGGGTAGTTTATGGAAGGTATAATAAGCACTAAAATTAAGCATACAATAGGATTATAGGCAATAAAATATAAGTATAACGGTATACATATATATATATATATATGCATATATATAATACAGAGAGAAAGAGAAAAAACATATCCCACGATGTAGTAAGGACTATACAAGGGCTACTAAATCCAAAATAATAAGAGTAGCAATAGACTAAAGACTGTCCAAAAGTAATAGAAGGAGAGAGGATTAGCTCCAAATATGAAAGCTCACTTTATCTCCAAACATTAAGAATAAGTTGGATTGAATGTCAGCAGTGGCAACTAGTACTCAGATCTACATTAAAAAAAATGTAGAAGTGTAGTATGAGAACCAAAATAATGGGTACTCAATATACATCTTTATTCGACTGAGCTAATATAAAATCAAAACATAATAAGATGAGAGAATGTAAACTAAAGTTAGGTATAAAAAGAGAAAATTAAAGTAATGGTAAGACTAACAGATAATAACTAATGAGGTAAATAAAGTTGAAGGAATACAAGCTAACTATAGCCTAATTGGCCCCCCTATACGCCTAGAATTCATAAATAAGAGAAAATAACCCAACTGATACTACGTAAGCTCGATGGATACAATCAAGAGAGAACTACCGATAACAATAATAATTAAAAAGTAACTGACATCCTAAATCATATTTATGAATCCCTTTTATACCATAACCACTAGACTCAAAGTAGATCCTTAACATCATAAGTGGATAATAAATGCACAAATCGAACCTGGCTCTAGGATTATATATATATAAACACTAAGCTCTAACTAGGAATTTAGTATCATAAGTAAATATTTAATGCCGAATTAGAACTAGTCTTTAAGGTAGATGTGAGGTACCAAGTCTAGTCAAGAGTCATAAATATGTAAAATCATTATAATACTCAAAATACATACCAGGCGATGAAAAAAGCCTCCTAGGTCTACAAAGATCTAATTAGGATATTTGACCTAAAAGAGGGTCGAGGGGGGGGGGGGCTACTAACCTTGAAAGAGCATCCAAAATAATTTTTACCTAAAACTAGACTAAGGATTCCAAGTTCCACTACAAGGTGTTAAATAATACTAAATAATCCCTAAGGAACCAATTTAACTCAAGGAAAGGAGGAATGGGCGAATTCTACCTAAATATGGCTTCCCAATTAGGTAAACTTTCCAAAAACACACAAAAAATCCATAAGTTCAAACACATAACTTGCATAACACTATACTAATACCATGATAAAACTTAATATTTGAGAAAAGTAAACCTAGCCTATCTAGACATCGATGAAGCTTGAGAAAGTTAACTAAATCAGAGTTTTTCCCTTTCGAGAAGCCTATAGGTGAGGCCATGCTATCAAAATAATTATCTACACATTCATACAAAAATAACAATATCCATATTACATGTAAATGCTTCGAGTCCAAAATCAAGTTGAAGTTTTCATGCAAGAATTTCTTGCGGAATCAATAATTTGAAACCTCCAAGACGTCCCTCTAAGCTCAATGATTATTTATCCAATAAAATAGGTAAAATATGAGCACAAACACTCCCTTAAATCATCCCACAAAGTATATATGAATTTTTTCAAATCGGAGAAGTAATTAAGAAATCAAAGGAAACTTACATAAATTTTCATGAGAAAATGTCCTGAATGAACTCTCCAGCACACCCCGAATGTTCAGTGATCAAGATATATAATTTCCTAAGTCTCCTAGGATTTTGTGGACTTGGGACTTAGAGTAAATGAGATAAAATTAGGAAAGTAGAGAATTAAATGCATTAGTAGTGTAATACCACGCATTTTTGGGCTAGTCTTTGAATCGTCATTCCTACTTGTAAATGCTATAATCCAAATGATTCCCATGTGAATATAAATTTAATGATATTTATCCTTATGTTTTATTTTCTTTTGAGGTGAAAAATATTCATAAGAATCACTTAGAACAAATTTGAACTTAGAGCCTTTGATTTATCCAAAGTTTGATATTCGATTCTATAAGGGTCTACTTTAAATAAGTTTAGCTTTATATATATATATATATATATATATATATATATATATATATATATATATATATAATTTTATATATCAATACCCAAAAAATTATATATAATTGAATTATCTTTCCAACGATTTTAATTTTGCCAAAATTCGATAACTGAGAAAAAAGTTATGGCATTTTTCGTGTGAGGAAGTAAGTCGACACGATCTCAATGCGTCGCATCAATTGCGCCCCGACACAAAAAACCGAGGTGGATACAAAGCTGTTTTCATGTTAATTCAG
Source organism: Capsicum annuum (assembly GCF_002878395.1). Lineage (NCBI taxonomy): Eukaryota > Viridiplantae > Streptophyta > Magnoliopsida > Solanales > Solanaceae > Capsicum > Capsicum annuum. Next base: position 13,662,595 of record NC_061118.1, read on the forward strand.
TTCCTAAATGGCCTAGGGATACTTTGGTCCTTTCCCCTCAATCCCAAACATCTAATGGATGATTTATAACACCCGAAGGCCATTATTTGCCCACTTTTCATCATCAAAACTCACGTAAATCCTCCTTTTTTTCCACCATGAACAAAGTTAAACTTTCTCTCAAGAACACAAGGATTTAAGTTTTGAATTCAATATTTCTTCAAGAATCCAGGGGTTAAAGTTTCTTAGTTCAATAAACCTTTAAGAAAAAAAAAATCAAGAATGAGTTTCTTTCACAAGTTTATCATTCAAGATTCCAAGATTCAAGCTTTCTTCACAATTCAAAAAAAAATTGAGGTTTGTGGGAGTTCATCCATGGGTCCTCTTTCACCCATGGAGCCCAAAACTCAAATTTCAAGTTTAAAGTTACAATCTTTACATGTTCCCATGAATTTTGTTTATAAGTTTTCATGAATCTCAAGCTTATATCATGTTTCCATCAAATTATGAGTGATATTAAACCTCACATATTTGAATGGTATTGTTTGCTAAATTTATACCCTAATTGGTGATTTTAGAGATGGAATCATCCTATTACTACTATTTTTAACTACTCCCATGCTTAGCCTAAACCATGAATTACAAGTGTTTGATGAAATGCCTACAAGAATGATTTTGAACAAAGGCTTACATATCATGTCCTAAGAGTTTTTGTTTGATTCCATAGTGGATCCTATATTCAATATAATTATAAATATTTTCTTATATTTTGTTCATGTTTTCCACATGTTTATCCTTACATGTTGTGATGAAATACCCATGTCCTATTTCAAGTGAATTTCATGTAATTTCCCCAATTCATGATGTTAGTTATGAAACCATGCTATGCTCCTATGTTTGTAAGATACTTCTATGTCCAAGTATTAATCTCCATGTGCTTGATAGAATACCCATGTGAATTGAATAGGATAATCATGATATGTTACCATGTGTTCTCATCCATGTACAAGTCCATAAACTCCAAGTGTTTGACAAAATGTCTAAATGAAAGCATTATTGACAATTGACTATTGTTATGCTATTATGATCATGCCATGTTTTACTTTCATGCTATCGAGTCCTAGGGGTATTTAATACCCGACAATTTAGCTGCTTACCTAGAGCCAGTGTCAGTTATAAAATAGTCTCAGTCATTTCATGATCAGTAGTATTCTCAGTCAGTTACAGAACTCAGGAAAACTCAGTAAACTCAGTATCAGTCTAGTCCAGTTTAATATTCAGTTCATACCATTATAGTATTGAGTCAGTTAATAGAATTTAGTAATATTTTTATTAGTCAACGGAACTCAGTGAACTTTGTTCAGCTAAGATAAATAGTATGATCTGTAATAGTTCAGTCAAACCTAGTGTGAACTAAGAAATTAATTTACTATCTATTCAGTTGGGACTAAGATTTAGCACTGAGTGAACTCAAGGATGGGGACTTACCTGCCAGTAGAGGATATGATCCTTAGAAGCAATCCTTGCATTCCAGAACTACGTATCTAGAATAGGTTGAGACATCAAACCTGCCAGATAAGGGTTGATGAGGCATTTTAACTTGTTAGTTGAGGGTTCCACCATTCTCATTCGAGTACCTACCAGATGAGGGTATTACTTCAGTTGTCTTTACCCATTACACGGTACTAATACCCTTCTAATTGGGGTTACAGGTTAGACCCTAATTAGTTCAGAGAGAGGTATGTCAGTTAGATGATTACATCCCATAATTTTAGTTTCAAACTCAGTATAGAACTCAGTTTAGTTCTACAGATTTAGGACTGTCAGATACAGTCACTTAGCTTAGTACGAAACTCAACATAGTTCAACAGGAATAGGACTGTCAGATGTAGTCTCCCATTTATCAGTAATATAGTATCAGTAAACTCAGATATCAGTTAATCAGTTATCAAAACTCAATATACAGTCTCAATTATAGTTTTAGTTACAATATCAGTCCCAGTCCCAATTCGGTAATCAGATCAGTAACTCAGTTAAGTTTCAAGTTTACTTGACTATCACATACAGTTATCAGTTATTTAGTTATCAGTATACAGTACCTCGGTTTGTAGAATATTTTAGAATCATATTATGCATTTGGTATTGCATTCTCAGATAATATAGTTTTCATGAATTTATGCTCAGTTACCTCATGTTACTCAGTCTGTCCCTTTCTCATATGCATAATGCTCAACAGTTTCAGTCCAATTATTCAGACTAAGTACAGTCTAATTCCACATGCCCAGTATTCAGCTTTAGTTATATCATTATAGTAAGTTTTAAAGAAACTAAGTGTAAAGATTCACTAGTTTATCAAATCATGTTTATTTCTCATGTTTTAAGATGTTTTCAAATTTTTGTTTATTCCAGCTTATTCCAGCTTATTGGTGAGTCTACTTACACTTAGTATGCATATTTTACGATTACATATGAAATCAGTTTTATTTATTACATTCACCCCTACATACTCAGTACATTCCCAAAGTATTGATCCACATATACGTTTGTGTGGCTATATTTCCTCATAATGTAGGTACCAGTTATAGCCTATGCATCCCGATCAGACAGTTGTAGATTCCAGCCAGTAGGTGATAAGTTCTCCTACTTTGGGAACTCCAGACAGTTTTAGTTCATGTATAGTTCATTTATTTTCATGTGTATTGATTATTGGTAGTTGGAGGCATGTCCTAGCTATCTATAGTTAGTGTAGTAGAGGCTTAATAGATGTCAGTCAGAGTCAGTCATGTAATTTCAGTTTCATCCTTCAGATTTATCAGATTGTAAAGTTTTATCAGTATTGAATCGATTTTAGATCTTTAGTATAACTATGTTTCTGCATTGCAGAACAATTATTTGTTATGTGATAATTTAGTTGCTTAACTGTATGCCAGTTCATGGGTTATCTTGGGATCACTTGTGGTTTCAAGCATCGTGTGATATCTCAGGATAAATTCTTAGGGCGTTACAAGTAGTGACTATTTTAATAGCTAATTAACCGTTTAAGCAATCATCACTAAAGAAATGAACTACCACTTAAGTGGCCAAGCCCAATGGTTGGCCTCAGCTAAAGTAGACTAGTTTCTCTTAAGCGACATCCATCTAAGAGGCTAGGCGGAGACTATGACTTTTCACTAAAGTGGTGCCCTGGTTGTTAACATCTACTTAAGCGACCTAAGGACCACTTCACTAACTAAAAAAATGAGTCAAGGCACCACCAACTTAGCAAATTTGCTAAGTTTCTGCTCGACCCTTGGGATTCATTCAGAATCCTATGAATGCAAAGAAACTATGCTACCCTACCAAATTTGACATTTCAGACTCAATGACTATATTGAAATTTTCATTCGAAGTCATTTGGATGAAATATAGGTCCCACACCTAAAGACCATTTTAACCAAAATCCACTCCATAGCCCAAAATATGTACGCGCCTAGAGACTAAAACCATAGGTCCCCTAGCCTAAAATCGATATTTTAGAGTTGACGAAATGTTCAAAATTGGCATAACAGGTTGTTAACCTAGAATTTAAGCCCAATACCTAATTCTCAACAGAAAAAACCTCAAAATAGGAAATAGACTTCAAAAACCTAATGAACTATTCAGTAATCGAATTGTTAGCTGTAACAAGTCATAAATGACTTGGGGCGGCTATGAAAAAACTCTAAAAACCTAAAGGGTCATTATAGACCAAATTTGCAAACAAAGTATTTCTTTTTAGCTTAATAAAGTTCTATAGATTTCATGATCTTGAGAAAAAGAGCTTAATCAAGTTAAATTACCTATTACTTTGACGATCTGTACCAACGGAATCATCCCAACGCACTTTCTCAATGATTTTGGTCAAATAAGATGCAGAATTCCAGGGTTTGGTGGATGAGATATCTACGCTTTCCTTTTTCTTTGTTTTTTCTTTCTTTTTCTGATTGTTTTTATTGCACGTTACTTATTGCGTAGTTATTTATGATATGGATCACTCTTGGGTCTGATCATTTTTTATAAAAAATATTCTTCTAAAAAAAGTCCTATTAGGCCACTTTTAATTCAAAAAATTATTGTACTGTATCGACTATCTCTAAATTGGCATAGGCGTATACAGAAGTTTTCTTCCTTTTGACCTATCATGAAATTATTAGGCAAAATATTTAAATATTGATTTTTTTCTAAATCTTTCTTTCTATGAATTGAGTGAAATATGGTGTAGTATCGAAAAATCTTTTCATATCATAGATTAGAAGCGAATTTTGGCCGAAAAAACATTTTATTTTTAAAAAGTACATTTATTAATTCAATTAAACTAAAGATTATATTAAAAAGAGAACTAAGTCATATTGAAATATTTTGAAAATTTAACGGTAAATAGAAAAAAGCATTGTTACAAAGAAATTTAAATTAAAACTAAAAGTTAAGCAACAAACTTAACATTGTAAACCACAATAGTCGTTTCTAAATGTCAAAGGGGGTCTCTGAAATTATTTACAGTAAAAATTACGACTTATTAAATGTTTTAGGATATTTTTTCAAATTTGTATCTAATTACAAAATTCAATAGTTTATTTGGGTTATTTGCAACTTCCAAGTTTAAATATTAATCTTTAAGCTTTATAATAGAAGATACAAACTTGCAAAAAAAATTAATAAAACACCCAAGTAGAAACAAAAGGGACCTGAATATTTGCTCACCCCTATCTCTTAAGAAAAAAGGAAAATTAATTGTCTAATTTCTTTATTTTGTGAAGATATTGACTGAACCAACATCTCTAATAATAGATATTCCACTAGAATTGTGATGTCGATAGGGAATATGAGAGTTCCAAATCATCACAATCATTCAAAGCAACATTACTATCCAATGTAGTGCTACTAAAATGAGTATGTGGAAGTGGAATTTCAGGATAACCTAGGATAAAAACATATCCTCATAGAATTCACTTCAGAATCATAAAAATTCAAGGGTATTATTGAGAGGCAAGACCAGATCATACTGACAAAGGAGAATAAAACAAAGATGTATGCCAAGTGAAAATTATCTAAGATTATCAAACTTTTAAGGAAACATATACTACATCAAAATTTAAAGCAGAATTATAGGGGCTATGGATACCCACAGAAAGTTTTACTTTGATTTACTTGGATCATGATTATTTCATAGTGAATTTTTTCAAAGAAGAGAATTTTACAAAATTCACAGAACGAGGCCCTTGGTTCATCAATGATGATTGTCTATCCACCCAAAATGGTCCCAAATTTCATTACCAAAAAATCACCACAACTCTCTTCCATAATTTTGATGTGTCTACCTCAATTTCCAACTAAATTTTTGATGTTATTATATTTAAAAAGATTGAGAACCCCAATGGAAAATTATTAAAAGCGGGTCCAGATGACTATTTATGTGTATAACGACTAATACCATTGTTATGGTGTTGGTTACCATGCAAAATTCTAGGTTAAATTTCCTCTTAAATGGAAATTTTGAAATCTCTGGCTAGGCAAGTTTCCAATGAATATTTAGTATTGTGTTGTTTAGAGAATTATGGTGTTCGGCGATGTAGTATTTGATGGATTTAAGATAATATTATGCAAGAGAAGAGCTTTATCAATCAATAAAAACTTACAAAATGGAAATTTAGTACATTGGACTCCGGTTATAGTAATTACCTTAAAGGAGTGATTTTGTAATGTGAAATCTGGAGAATGCATTGTAAAATGGAATCATCTAGAAAGGCATCCCATTTTTTCCTCAATAGTGCTACAATGGAAGGAGGTTCCACTACAACAACACCTCTATAACAACATTTGGGTCGTTGTAGTGGAGGTATACACATGAGCAGTTTTGCCACAAAAAAATATTTATCACTGCAGTGATGAAATGACCATTGCAGTTGCGTCAGGATAGTTTAGACCAAGAAAATCTAAACTTAGCATTATTTTTCAAAAACTTACATGTTTTGAGATAAGGCTAAGAGATAGATGAGTTTTTGCAGTTTTGGGTGCTTCCTACCACTAAGTTAAGTTTGTTTCACCATTTTAATATATAATTACTACTTTTATCTTTAGAGTCGTAAAAACTTATCCATGGTAAAATTTATGAGTTTAACCTTAGGTTGACTTAACTGGTGTAAATTGCTTATCGGTGGCTTTAAATCCCTTCTTAAGCCTATAGGTTATTAAAATACACTTCATAAAGTATAATTTGTTTAGTTAATCATAAATTAGGGGGAATTAGAGTACATTAAAGGATGAAAACCCCTAGAATGATGATTTAGGTGGTGATTATGGGTTAAATTAGTGGGTTTATGTTCTTAATACTAGGAGTTGATGAATGAACTATTAAATTATATCTTTTTGTTGTTTCTATACCAAGAACAAAATTAAATATCAAGGAAAGTCAAGGATCAAGTGAAGTAGTGTACTTTGGCACTTGATGGTAGGTTATAGTTTAAATTGTAGTTGTAGATTTAATTTGAATTCCATTCCCATCCATGAGTTTAACAGTTGTTTATTAGCCTTTGGGATTACTTATGATTGGTCAATTAACTTGGTAGTTGATTTTATACATGAAATGATGGACCTTGAATTTGACTAATTATCTATATAAATTATGTAATTGAATATTTTGTGAACTTCATCATATTATTATTTAGATTGATTGAGATATTCATATATCAAGATATTTTGTAGGCTGGGTAATATGATGATACATATTGCATAGAGATTGATATTTAAATAGACAGGTACCATGTAGGTATAGAACATAGAACGAGCTCGTCCCTATACGCCATGATAATTAGACATATAAAACTCTTAGTATGTGTGTACACATTATATGATTGATTTGATAGTCATGATGCATTATAGCAGGTTCCTTTGGATACTCTAGTCAAAATTCATGTTTTATTTGATTCACGTAAGCTGATCATGTAAGTCAGCAACTAACAACTCTATAAGAGATGTGGCTATTTCGGACACTTAATTCTTTTGTGTATATTCAAGGGTATTCAAAGCCGACCTCATTAAATAGGTCCAACTCCATGGATAATTCAAACTCAAAGGATGCATTCAACGAATTGATCACAATATCCTTTGATCACTAAAATAAATTTCCAAGAAAGTTTAGCACAATAAAATCATTAGGCCTTGATTCCCCAGGCACTTATTATTTGAATACTTAAGTCACTTCAAGTAAAAATTCTACTTCTTAGTCCTCTTCCCTATTTTTAAAGTGGTTGTATATAATGAAGGTATATTAGAATCGTATAATTAAAGTTCTATTCAACAGAAAGAAAATGATTCTCTTAACAATAAATTTCACCTTTTAATGGAAAGTAAAGACAAAATTTAGTTTCTTCAAATAGTACGACGCTTAAAGGAATGAAGATTTTTTACGTTGATTTTCTAAAAATTTAGGTGCACCCCATATTCTTACCTCTTAATCCATCCAATAATAAAATCCAAATGGGATTCAACCCACATACCCAATCCTACCAGACAACAAATATTAGTATAATTGTCGATTCCACATCAAATTTTTCAATTAGTCACGTGTAACGTTATAACCCTAAGAAGCCCCAAATACTTAGCCACCCATACTCCAACTCTCAAAAAATGTCAACTCCCATACAACTAGTGGAACATATTACTTCTTCTAAGATATGCATTCTTCCTTCTATGACAATAGATATAGAGGCAAACTTCTTTTCAACTAATGGAATAAAAACTAAATCTTTATAAAATAATTTGCAATCATTATCATAGATAAAAAACTATATGGTTCGACCACATACCTCTTTAAATAATAATATTCTTCAAAATCTAAATTAAATGTCTATTTCTCCCTATCCACATAATAAAGAACAAACTACTACTTACACCTAAACTAAAATGAATAACCCCTATAATAATCTAATTCTTTCCCAATATCCCGCCATTTTATAGAACGATCACCATCGCACAATGAAACCTCCACAGTGTTTAATGTAACATGATCTTAAGGAAAAGTAGTGTTCTTCAAATTGGACTTAGAGAGATGGGATGTAATGGTCATCATATAGAATTAGAACTTCTGGCTATCTTGTAATAGAAACACTAAAGACAGTCATAGTAAATTATTGGAGTCATATATGATTGAAAAATGTGCACAACCCAATAACACCAATAATGGCCCCTACCTTGTTTCATATGAAGCACCAATAATAGGTATGCTTACATACTTTAATCCAATACTAGACCCGACCTTGGGCCAGTACCTTTCCTTTTTCTATCCTCTAGAGAATATCACTATGAGTACAATATTCTTTCCATAGATATCTCTAATAATACTAATGAGCCCAAACCCTAACATGCAAGACCTTTTGTACATTAATTAACAAAGGCAAGTTTCAGATCTAGGAAAATAATATAAAAAACACAACTCGTACACAAAATCTCCATAGTAAAAAAGTTTCCCTTATGTTATTCCTGGAGATACAAGACAAGAAATTCATATTTTAGTGCCTCAAATAGATTACTAGAGGTCCATGAAAATTTTCCATCTGATCAATAGGGCTGTTACAAAATAGGCAATGGTGTTGGACCCCACATTTAAGAGGATTCCATTGTCAAAAAACTCTAATGATTTATCGTCTCTATCTACCCCTTTTGTGATAAATCAAACCATGTATATCATAATAAGGAATATTAGGGGTCCTTTTAATGGAACTTTTAATAAATACTTTAGGAATTTATCACACTCACAATCCTTGTATGGTTACAGTCTTGGAAACTAGGCGTGATAGTCATGCCATAATCAAGGATGAATTCTACTTCTCTAACTTTATGAAAGTCCCAACTATTGGTAGATCTATTAGGATTGTTCTCCTGTGGCAGGATAATATTATTGATGTTTCTAGGGTTTTCTATTTCCTTAAGAGTTGAATGTCATGGTTCGGGTTTCTACTACCTCTAATCCTATGTCATTTAGTGTTATTTATGCTAGTATTGATTTAAATCTTAGTCATAATTTGTCAAATTTCCTTTGTACTATCAATGGTAACTATATGGGGTGATAGATTATAGGGGGTGCATTTAATGAGGTTCTTAATCAATATGAAAAACAGGGAGAAAATGGGTTGTCCTATTAATAATTCTTGGGCTAATGCTTTTTACCATTTTCTTAACAGCTTTTTATATGATTGATCTACCGTGTAAGGGTAGAAAATTCACATGGTCTAGTTATCATAGATACAAAGGCCATATTTTTGAAATATTGGATCATATAATTGTTGATGTTACCCAAATTGCACCTCCAAAAGAAGCATAATGTAATTGTTGTCAACTATAAAATCCAACTGAGGTTGGGGTCGATCCCACATGAAAAATGAGAAGGATTTTGATTGATGAGGTTATCTGAACTATCAGTCAATTACTATTGAAATGGGTTTGTGGCAACAAGTAATTATTACAGAAAATGACTAATAAAGTAATAAATTTTTATTTAAAATTGGTGTTTAATCTATGAGTGAATGGACAAGGATTGTGTTCCCTATGATTTTATAACACATTAGGCATGCCGTACTAGTGACCTGTCCTAATTTCTAGAATGCAAGATTGATAAGTTAAGTTCACCTAAATGGTTTGTCCCATAGATAGATAATATCACCACTCAACTTGGTCCATCTATAGGTGTTTGGTTTACTAACCCTTATCTTTGATCCCAAATTAACTATTCTAAGACAAAGTTTTGTTATTATATAAGAGTTGGTAGCCCCAAATCTCTGCTATTAATCCTTTTTCCTATTCGATAACTCCTTACTCTAGTAAGTAAAAGTAAGTCAAGTTTTAATGTTTGCAACTATTATTAGGAGAATTAATAGTCATAGATTCACTACGTACTTTACCTATGTTGTTAATTCATCATGGCTCCTACAACCGTAGTTGTGAGATTTAGCTACTCATGTTCATAAGTGTACAATAAAAATTATTAGGAGAATTAATTATCATAGACTTATGAATACAGTAGAAGAAATACAGAAACACAAATTATCAAAAAAAGAATCAATAACCATGAATCAATGTATATTCTATCAAATCTCAAAACAATATATATTTGTAGGATCAAAGTGTCTGTATGAATGCATACTAAATAAAAGAGAATCTAGGAAAGGTATTTATAGAGAAATCAAAACCTATCCTAAGCACAATGGGATTGTGGTGTCAGCACATTAGATAAAAGTCAAGATGACTTGTTGGAGGATCCAATGATTGTTCTTCCGACTCGTTGTTGGATGGTTGCTGTTTGACAAGTATTTGATCTTTTCAAGAATGACCTTCAGGATGAGCTTATCCTTTAAAATGATAGATCATTTCTTATATTCACTGGATAAGCTTTAATTATTCACTTTAAAAAACTTTCTCCCACGATCTTTAGATTAATTTATTCCTTCTCAGGATGATAATGGGATGTTGTCGTCTGATGCTATATAGGTTTCACCTTCTCTGGTTCATCTTAACGCCTACATATGATGACCCATCAATATCTTTAATGGCATATTGGAGGGATCATCTGTGCTCCTAAGTTCTATTTTATCTATTTTTTAAACTTTGACTCTAGGAACCTATTATACCTGCAACTACCACTATAGCACATCATAACTGTATAAACATGCCCTAGAACTAGAATATGTCCTTCTTTTTCATATTTCAAAGTATAATAAAACTACAACACGTCAACTCCCTCAACTTAGAACATTTGCATGTCCTTATATGAATAAATAAAAACCACTAAAAACAACAAAACAAATGATCCTTACATAAGATAAACTTAGTAGTCCTACGATAGTCACATCATAAAATTAGAGTAGCACACATGTACCTTAATCATTTTCAACCCCTCTCCCTATTAAAATCACAATCATAATCACTGTGTGTATATGAAAAACTACTTATCATGACACAAAGGGATCAAGAAATTCCATTACATAATAAATAGACAACCTAGTATATGCACCAATGACACTCCTCAAACAAATATAATCTATACCCATACACCATCACATAAAACAAGTCCCATACACTCAAAATATCTAATGCATTAAAATAGGGAGTAAATAAAAGCACTCACTCTCATAAAGAAGTTCAGATAGTATGTGTAAAATACCATAGGATTGCCCTTATTTTTTAGGCCTTAATTTTTTCAGTCGGTTGTAATGTAGGCTTAGGGATGAGTATAGTTGATATGGACTAAATGAATCAATATTCTTTGGCACTACATTACTTTTGGCTCCACTTTTCAACATTATTTTTTCTTTTTCTCCCTTGTCCACGTTTATAAATTTTCATATTTCAGGTGTGATGTATTTTGTTGTATTCTCCTTTTTTTCTTTTCTCTTTCACACTCTCTTTATTTTTTGTTTTTCTTTATTTTTTTATTTTTCACACATACCACACCCGAATCAATTTTTGATTACTAAGTTCTTCAACATACTAATTTTTATTGATTCATCCCTATGATAGCCACCCTCAACTTAGTAATTTACTTGAGTTAAGTGCATAGTGTCTAAGAAGGGAGTAGATCCAAAGAAGGTTTATCGTAATAGAATATCAAAGGTGAAAGAGATTGTTCAAGAAAAAGATCTATTTTGGTTCAAAAGTTGGTATCAAGGGATATCATATTCAATATCATACGACATTAAGGCTTATTATGGTCTACTCAAGAATGACCTATGATCCTTTCCTAACCAATTATCATATAACCTAGGCAAGATTTACCAGGCATGTACTAGATCTCCAAAACAATATTGAACTATGTAAGTACCCCAGACACACATGGCTTCACGATAAATTATCATTTACTATCTAAATATGTTGATTCTAACTAGATGGATCATTCAATGGAAGAGAAATACGACAACAAAAACCCTCAGATAATAGCATACCCCCACCACAACTAGGAAATCATGTAATGTCCTTAATTCAAATAAATATAAGAATATTAAAAACTAGGGTAGGGACATAACTGTGGTGCACTAGGTTCATATCGTGGACTAATCACTAGGCGTCGCGGATACAACCATGATCTATACCTTTTGAGGTCTTAGCGGTAACCTAGTCTTACTGCTAGTGGTGCTTAAATTGATAGACACACTCAATGATATAAATATAATAGAAGAAATCTTCATACCCCACTACTCCCATGAATAGAGGTAACTACATAAGTGGGACCTCACTAACTGCGGAGCTCCTGACACCCTTTACTCTATCATCCATCTCTGATAAGTACAACTTGGAGGATTATTTTCTCTCACTAGTTGCCTTCTTCATAACATCTTTTTATCTTCTCCTTATATTCTTTTATGGATGATCCTCAACTTCCATATCATCCTTTTTCTATTTATTAGGCTTTGGGTATTGAAATTTCAAACAATAATGTCATCAAACACCTTTTTTATCACCGATATTAGATGATGATGCACATTTTGGAACTGCCTAGATGTGATATCTCAAACGACTACTCAAAGTGAGGAAATCTCAATCCAGACAACACTAACATCCAAGGACTGAGGACCCTCTAGTATGTCAATCATCCACACTCAAAGCTATTAACCTTTCCTGCATCTCTCACACAACATCCTTTATTTCATCCCTAAGAAATAGATTGACCTATATTTCTAACTTTTCAATCCCTAATTTTGCGACAGTCAGCCTTTTCAAAACCATTTGAAGGAATTCCTAGGGTATTAAAACATAGCCCATAGACTTGAGGAAATATAGGTCACTATAAATAGTTGAGAAGATGAAGCTGAGTTAGAACTCATGGTAGTTACTATGTCACCAACTTAGGTGGAGGAATGTCAATACTATGATTAATATGATCAAATCCTCTACTAGCTATATACCTCTAACTTGGGTGATCATGTCATGTAATCTTTGATATGAAAAATTTCAGCCATCTCCACGAGCTGAAACATTCGATCCACATCTGGTAAGACACAACCATGAGAGTTCCATCATAGTTGATGGATGAAACTAGGGAAAATGAGGGTTGTGTAATGCAAAATTAACCTCTCCCTAATCTCATCAGTGTTGATCTGTAGAATATTTAAAGTAAGCTCTACCATATAGATGTTATAATTATTGCATAATTTGCCCTTAATAAAATATCATTACCTGTATAGGATAGCCGGTTTTTGACTATCGACTACTAAGACTTGGAAAAAAATTCAATGATGATTATAGATTAGGGAATCGATAGGCACCAATTCTACTTTCTCTTTTGTTTCGGCTATGTGGCGGTCCATCTATTTATAATACAATAGTTTATCCTCGAGGCTCAATTGTTTCACCTACTTCAAATCATCCATTTGATAATTGTATTTTGGTATTTCTATTGGAGACTCAAAATCAACCTTATAGAGGAATTTGGAAATGGTCCCTTTTTGATATATTAATACAACACACCTCCCAAGAGAAAATGGGGTTCTAAATGCATCTTGAGCACCTAGTCATAGTCCATTTGGACTTAGCAAATTTTTTTGGGGTCAATTTGCTGGCATAGCCTCTTTAGTGGACTAGAGACTACTTAAGCAGTATCCACTTTAGCGGCTATGCATTACTCAGTGAAAACTACTTTGACGGCCAAAGCACCACTTAAGCGGATGGCTAGCTTAGTAGCAATTTCTTAAAAACCTTTTTATCCCTTAAGAGGTGAACACATAAGTAGTCATTTGGCTACTAAAGCAACTACATATATATATAATTTCACTTTTCAATTCCCAGCTATTTCAAAATCGTATTTCAGAATTGCTGGAAATTGGAGTGTGGGAAATCCTCTATTGAAGCAAAAGTCAGTTAATTCAATACCTCTTGACCATTATCCATTATTTTGCCCCATAAACCTAGTTCTATTTCCCTATAAATTTGTACAGTTTAATTATTGGTTTCTTGAACCCTTAGGGTTGTTTTAAGCATCAATCTAGGCTCCATTTGTGCTCAAATTTGGGGAATGCATTCTTTTGCATTTGAGGAACCTTATAATGGATTCATTTCTAAATTTCGATAATGGGTCCCATGGGCTTATATGTGACTGATTCTCATCCTAGAGTTTAGTATTGAAATATTGGTTTTATTTTACTCATAATGATGTGTAGATTATATTTTTTATAGTATGATAACATTCAAACATTAAGGAGTTCGTGGATGGTTTGAAGCCATGGTTCAACTATAAGGTTGGATATGGTCTACTTTTTTCTATGAGATGTGTATTATATTAATTGCATGCATGATTGGTGTTTATTAGATAGGTTTAAGATTATCTTATCACTTGTGTCGCCTAGACCTTACTCGAGGGATTTGAGTATATAGTAGCAACTTGAGCCTTAATTAGAATGCTTGTAATAACTATATGATTTGGTTAGGATCATTTAATTATATGTTATGATCTTAGTTTGACATTAGTAATCCTTAGTATGGGAGTTGGGGTAGTACATTTCTTTAAAGACAATATATCTCAGAGATTCTCTCAATAGTATGATTTCTCTCATTTCTTTTACTTTTTGAGCTACTATATATGTGTGTATATGTATGTATGTATGTATGTATGTATGTATGTATTCAAATTATTATATGTATTATGGGGCTCAAGGCTTTGGCTACTAGACTAATTGGATAATAGGTTTGTTCTCTGTGCTCTAAAGGGGTTATATCTTAGTTTATATGTGCTTAGACGTTGACATCTTCATTGTTTGGATAATGGTGATTTCACGCATACATTTATACACATGTGTGGTTGTACGATTTCTAACCATTTTTTTGCTAACTATTTTCCAAAAAGGGATTTATTCCCACGTTTTCTCCCTTAAATTGATTTTTTTAAATGATGGAAATCATACCACTGTTGTTATTGGTTTACAGTCTTTTAAATAAAACATACTACTTTGAAAACTCAAATAGAGGCAAATTTTAGTCCATTATTGATCTACTCATTTACCATTATTTACATATTTTGATCGAGGAAGATTCCAATATTTTTCTATATTATTTTAGCATTTTTAGTTTTAACCAATCTTGGGCACTAGATATTATGGATTATGATTTTTTAGACTCAGCTCGCTTTTGAGCAACTATTATACTCTAACTTATCTATGGTACTATTTAAGTAGATTTATTTGGTTTGTTAATGGAAGTACTGATATGAGACTAGACAATATATATAGATATCATGAGTCCCCTATAGGCCCCTCTATCTAAAAACCATGTCCCAGCAGATAGGATACCACATAGGTCTTGCCTTGTGAGCTGACAAGTCGAAGGAGGTGTATATACTTGGTCAGATACATCACTTAATTGGTATAACAATGTTAGGTGGACCTTGCTTAATTCATATATATGCATTTACTATCACTAGCATGATTATAGTTGTTTGTACTTACTAGTCTTGGGGGTGTGGGGGTCGGTTAAGTTATATTTGTTCTAGTATACCTTTTGGGCTTATGGGGGTTTAGTTAGGTTATTGTTTGTATGAGTTTATCAGATTTTAATGTATGTTTTGTTATTACATACTTAGTTTGTGAAAGGATGGTTACGAATCTGTATCCGGGATCATAGGAGCGGTTTGGAGTTCCTTTTCCCCTTTTAATATTATGAGCCGTGTTATTAGACTACCTTGTGATTGTTATTATTTATGTTTAGATGTCTTGTATGTTTATAAAGATAGATCTATTCCTTTTTATAATCCTTGTGATATTTTGACTGTGATGCAAGCTCCCTCAAGTTAGTCTCTTTGTGCTTAGCTACCTACATAGTACTATTATATATACCTCTCTTCTCTAGCTTTTCTTATTATATATCACCTTTTTCCTTCAGTACCTCTATTGTATTTTACCTTTATCCATAACTATTTATATTGAATAACACTTCCCACCCTAGTACTTGTAGAATATGGTAATTCATCTCAACTTCTCCTTTATCCTTATAATATTTAATTTCTTAGTTATTTGATTGTAATGTATATTCTTGAAATACAAGTTATTTGTGCTTGAATTATCTTTAAAGCTCAGCAGACCAATACCTAATGAGTACCTCATGTTTGGTACTCATACTATACTATTGCACCCTACAAATCATAGTATAGAGTTCTCACTGCTGAAGTGTGCTGTATGTGGAGTTATCATGGATCAGAGATTTAGGGTGAGGTCTAGGCGGCCAAAGTTGTTCATAATTTATCTCTCTTTTGTTGTATTGATCTTTATTATGTATTCTATAGATAGTTCTATATCTATATATATTAGGTTTACCTTTTACTCTTGTTATGTTAGTGGATCCTGTATCGATTGACACCAAGTCTTGGGAAATTTTTCGTTCTCCTAGTTCTATTTTTTGTTTTATCCTAATTTAGTTATCTTTTTTATCTTATTAGCTTATTACTCATCATTTTGGGCTATGTGTTTGGCTTTTCTAATGGTGGGTTATAATAGGTTCCATTATGACATGAGAAGTCAGATTGTGACAACATCACATTCTCAAAGAGAAGTTTAGCCCTAAACCAGAAACAACTGATGACATCAATACAACCTAAGTTCAAATTCCCTTAATTATCTATTTTTTGAACCTTAACTATCGAACATATTTTACCTACAAATACCACAAAAAACACATCATAACTACATAATGTGCCTTAGAACTAGCCCATTTCCTTCGTTTTAAGTATCTAAAGTGTCATAAAACCACAACACATCAAAACCTTAAACTTAGAATGTTTGCATGCACTCAAGCAAACAAATCAAAACCAACAAAAACAAGAAAACATATGTCGCTTAACTAAGAGAAACCTAATAGTCCTAGGAAACTCACATTATCATATTAGATTAGCAGCATATACCTTTATCACTTTCAACCCCTTCTATTACCATAAATATCAACATCACTGTGTGTACATGACAAAATATTCATTATGACACAAAGGAATCAAGAAACGACATCATATTATCAACAGACAACCTAGTATTTGCACCAATAACACTACTCACAAAAATAGCAACTACTAATGAAACTCCCAAATACTTAAAATATACAATAACTCTAAACACAAGGACTAAATCAAATAACTTACTCTCACATAGAACTTGGGACAATGTCCTTGAAACACCATAGGCTTACCATTATTTACTACACCCTAGTTTCTTCAGATATTTGGATTAGGATTAATGTAGGAATTTATTGGCTTGTCATGTTGGCCTATGAATGGTTATGGTATATATGGATAAAGTGACTCAATCCTCCTTATAACTACAATATTTTTGGCACCACTTTTCAACCCTATCTTTTCTTTTTCCTCCTTTATTATCCTTTATAACTTTTTAGATTTTAGGTGCACTTTCTTTTGGCAATTTTCCCCTCTTTTTTCTTTCGTCTTCATGCCATCTTTATTTTTATGTTTTTCCTTTTCTCCTTTTCTTTTTCACACAAAACATACCCAAATCATTTTTCCCTTACTAATTTCTTCTATTTACCTAATTTCATTTATGCACCTTTACTATAGCCACCCTCAACATACGCAATTTGTAGGAGTAAAAGTGCAAAATATTCAAAGAGGGACCAAGGCCAAAGCAGTTTTATTGATACTTAGACTTTATTTTTCAATAAAAAACTATGATCCTTTCCTAACCGACTATCATATAACCTAGGAAAGACTAATCGAGCAAGTTCTAGATTGCACACACAACACTAAACTAGGTAGGAACCTATGGCTTAGTCCTACATTATCAGTTATTGCCTATACATTTTATGTATAGTTAGGCAAAGATTATCATACCCATAATTCTAATGCCATAATAACATCAACAATAGTCACAATTAACAAAAACATACAACACAGTCTAAAAATTAATAGAGGGGGGGGGGGGTATCATATAGAAATTAAAATAAAAAAACATAGGTATCACAACCTGGAACAACCTAACTACATACAATGAACACCATACAAAGAAACTAACATACAAAGAAACACATATTTTTCTCTCAAGTTAACACACAAACTAACATACATAGAACACCATGTTCTCATGTTTTTCTCTCAAGTTAACACACAAACTAACATACAAAGAAATAAAATCCTAAAGATAATTATTCAAACTAGATGGATCATCTGATGGAAAAGAAATATGAAAAAAGAAACTCTCAAATGCTTGTACACCCCTATCTTAACTAGGAAATTTTGTAATGACCTCAATGCACAAAATTATAAGGAATGTGAAAAACTAGGGTAGGGACATACCTGTGATGCACTAGGCCCCTACCATGGACTGACCATTGGGGGTTGTAGGTATAACCCCTCCATGCTCTCTATTTTATGGGGTATCAATAGTAATCCCAATGTCAATGCTAGTGGTGCCAATAGTTACCAGCACACTCAGTTCTATAAATCTCATAGGGGAAATATCTATACCACTACTTCTCTCTTGAATAGAGGTAACAATATCAACTAAGATCTTATTAGTGTGAAGCTCTGGACATAATTTACTCTCTCACCTAGTCATTAATAGGTATCACTAAGAGGACTATTTATTCTCACTTATTACCTTTCTTTCTCCCTTCTCTTTCTCTTATTAAAGATTTCTCCTCACCTTTCATATCATCTCTTATTACCATTGCCCTTATTTGTTGGGGCCTAATGTTGAAATCTAGAACCATAACATCATTAAATACCTCTTGTATAATCGACAAGAGAGAAGGCAGCATAACCTGGAATAACCTAGCTATGAGACCTTAGATAGCTTCCTATAGTAAGGTAATCTTAGTTGTGACCTTACTTTAATTTGAGTCTTAAGTACCCTCTCATCTGCCAATGATCCAAACCTTACTTGCATTGTTTGTACAACATCTTTAATTTCATTCTTCATAAATAGCTTGACCCATATATCTAACTTTTTAATCCTGAATTTATCAATAGTAATCCTTTTGAAGGAACTCCTAGAGCATTAAAACATAGCCCATGGGTACTGGTTGGAGTGTAATAGAGCCCTTAGTGCTTGATCAACTTACTTAGGAACCATCAAAATAAATATGCATGTAAGACATCATTTATATCTTATCAACTTCTTACTGGGATACCTTTATCATAATAATGGTAATCAATGCTCAATATGGCATATATTAACCATTTACACCCCCACATACATTATATCTATAATAAAGGAATTAAAATGCATAAATAAGGTAAATGATGTCAAATAAAGCTCCTACATGTACAACACACAATATAAGATATCATGTGTAAACACCAAACAAAATATAAGCCCCCACACGGGCACAAAGTAGAATAATATTGCATCATATAAATTGCATAGTTATTTTTTCCAACCCATAGTACGATTTACTTATTTATTAACTATCCAACTCGCTCTAAATGAAGTTAAGTAATAACATACCCCAAAAAAATAAAATCTTGCTCAAAAGTAGTTCTAACATGAAGCTTTTCCTTACGAATGATCTCGGAATCAACTACAACATTCAAAAGTAGCATTTATGTATTAAAAAAAAATCGATGATAATGATATCACCCATATTTAAATGGTTCAAAAATGAGTTCAAGAAATAAGTTCAAAAATAAAAGGGATAAAATCAAAAAATTATTTTAGAAATACATTTCCCAAGGTTATAGGAGTATTCAGGATAAAACTATGCAAAAACGTGTTAAAAATAAGATCCAAATCAAAAAAAAATCTTTTTAAGCTTTCCTGGTAAAATTCTCAAAATGCCATTTGAAATCATTATATAAATGTGTTTCTTATTCTATAATCGATGTAAATTGATGAAAATATATTTTTGGAGCTTACACAATCACAAATGGCGATGAAATACTCAAGAATCACCCAAATTCAAAGCTCAAAGGTCCAAAATAGAGGAAAAAATATGAAATAAGCTATACATAAAAACCCAACGCTGGTCACTTAAGAAATCAAATAACTACTTAAGTGATCATCTCTTAAGTAGTAGGTGACCACTAAATTGGTTTGTACTATGTGGCTAGGCCTGCTAAAGTAGTCAACGTTTGCTAAAGCGGTAAAATACTTCAGCGTAGGTAACTGGTCAATTTTAAATGTTAAAGTGGTGGTTTCCCACTTCAGCGGTGTTTTAAATACTAACTAAGCTGCACTATAAACTTTTCTATGTTGTAAAGTTTCAAAGTTGTTGGTCGATCCCTCAAGATTTGTGAAGAATCTGGAGAACGGGAACAAACTATGCTAGTATGCTAGTTTTGATATTTTAGACTCGATGACACTGTTGGATTTTTAAAAAAAAATTATTTTTAATAAATTTATCCTTGAAACCCCCTTTCATACTTTTCCACATAATAAGTTAAAATACAAAATAAATGTCTCAAAACTAAACCAACCTTGCTACTAATCCAAATTTCACATTCTAAATCTGTTGGCGCAGTCAAACTACTACCCGGCATTCGAAATATCAAACTAAAAACTCTCCCATATCATTCTTGATCACATAAAAATTTTCTCCAACCATTCCTAAACTCTAAAATCAACATGTAAAAACTGCGAGAAGGATAAAATGGTCAAAATACATAAAAACAAATTTTTAAATATTAGGTCGTTACTTATATGGTAAATATAGAGATTATATCTCTGACATAGAATGCTAGAAATTTTATTTTGATAATTAACATTGTACAGGAGGAATACTATATATATATAAATCTTTTTGGCTTTCATATGTACAACTGCAGAAGAATGCCCGAAAGAAATTGTATTCACATATACTTTATAAATCCAAGTGTAGTTTTTGTATAAACTAGAAAATTACCTGTTGTTATTAATCAAATGGTTTTTCTTCAAGCTCATTGAACTTATAACACTTAATTACTTCAACCTCAATTTCCATCGGAGTTTTATTTTTTTATTTTATTTCTTTATTTATTGGTTGAACATATTGAAAATACAAAAAATTACATGTTTAAGAAAATGACAACATTAATAAGATAAAAACAACCATAGTAATAAGATTAACAACTAAGGTAAAATGCCATTAGTAAATGAGCATACAAAAATATTTCACAAGACCTTTCTTGATTATTCATACACAAAATTTAGCAAAAGTAAATAACAAATGTATATATTGGTATTTAAATATAATACTAACCAAATCGTTGAAATGCTTGTATTATCTTCACACAAAAATGGTATCAACAAAAACTACAAAAACATCCCCTACACTTATAAATTTCTTGCTTTCAGATGAAAATAACTTCAATGTTCATCATTCATCCATTTTCTCCTTGACTTCATCTCATGGGCATTTTTTCTTTTGTTTTTTGGATTGGTATTTGCACTTAAAGAGAGTGATATAAAAGTTATGAGATCATTTATATTATAAAAAGTATTTGGGAGTAAAGAAAGAGGTTGTAGACAGGATGATGCAATTTATGATAAATCTATAAAATCATCATCAATTAGAAACTTAGGGAGTAAACTAGTAGACGGGTCAATAAAAGTAGGTAATAAGACATCAATCATTGGACTAGTGTAATCACAATTTGTCAAATCACTTGAAATATTTTGTGATGACCAAATAGTAGAGTTCACAATAGCATATATCTCATCCCAACCATGGGTTAGTAAGTCCATGTCACGATCCAAAAATCAAGGGTCATTATGACACTTGTTGCAGTAAGCCTTAACAAGTAAGCCTATCACCCAAACTTATCTAAAATTAGAAATCAACATTAGAATCAAAGGCAAGGCCTCTACATTGATGCCAAACATTACAAATATTATCATAGAAAAAATACAGTAAAGATTTGATACCAAATCCCAAAATCTGCTATCACAGTGTAAGTAGAACACCTTAAGAATATGACCCTTGCAAAATCTCCTAAGTTTTAGGACTTTGTGACTTGGTATGACTCAAGGGTAACATTCGTACCCTTGAATATGATTTAGAGGTTGTCTTGAGGGTTTAATTGTACCCTAGGCAGTATAGTTGTCTTGGATACTTCCCAAGAGATGACTCACTAGGTTACAAATCATATAGGATCATACGAGTGGTGAAAAGCAAGTCGTATGGTGCACAATTGTCTTGGTCTTGTGGAATCTTCCCAAGATACAATTGGTGGATATAGTTTGGTATACCACTCATACCCTTACGTTCGAGTAGAAAGGTTTGAGTCTTATAGAAAATAATAGGTAGGGTCTTGGCATGGTCTTAGGAATAAGTTAGGGTACCACTCGTACCCTAGGATACAGATCGTATAGGTGAGTCCTACCCCTGGACATGGCTTGTTTTTACTTTTAAGTCAAGGGCAGTCTGAATATTTCCTTCTTCAAAACCCTTATGTCCTCACATTATATAACCCTTGGTTTCCTTTCATAACACTTGTTAAAGGATTAAAACACTTCAAATACTCTCTTAAACACTCTCTTGAAGATTTTAGGCTAGGTTTTCTTTATATGTTCTTCAAAGGGTTCAAAGGTCAAAATTTTTTCCTTGAATTTTCTTGTATAAGGCATATACTCCTTACCTCATAGTTCTTTCTAACTAAATTCATATGCATTGTGTTTTAAACATTGATTTATGATTTATGAATGGTGGTTTTTGAAATATATATTGAGCGTCTTAACGCATATGGTTTGGTATTGGTTTAAACTATGTTTTTACAAGTTTTTGGTTATAGTTTGTATTTGTACTTATTGGTTGGTTTTGGTTTAATAAATGGGTCATGAGTAACCCTAATTATGGTGGTTTATAGATTAGTTTTGATCTTGGTAAAGGTATGCCCTCATCATGTTTTATAAAATGCCTCAAAGAATATTTTCACTCAATTATTAAACTTTCATTAGAACTCTTGCATGGTTTTGTTTGGTAATGGAACCTTAAATGGATTTGAATATTTTTTTCATAGTTTAAATGATATAAATTCTCTAAATGTTTGGCATGGTCTAAAATAGTTTGGAAATAGTTTTAAATGGTATAAATAGTATACATGGATTGAAAGTATTAAATGATAAAGCCTTATTGGTAATGAGAATGGTTATGCTTATGGGGTACATGGAATACCCTAAATGGTTTAATATGGTAAATGAAAGGGCACTTGGAAGTCCACTTAAACCTATATATGTTTGGCTATGGATAGTACTTGCAAGTATGATCGATATAATGATACAACTACTAAATGGCATTGGGTAATAAATGGTTTATGGATTGGTTGGTTGCTTAGTAATGGTTTTAATTGGGTAATAATAGCGAGATGTGTTGTAAAGCCATGGAAGATAGAGGTCTCGGGGGACCAAAACTGGAAAATCATATTTGCTGATGTAAGGTTTAGTCTTGTTGACCGTGTGCATAGTGTCACACTATATTTTTGGGGATGTACTAGTCATCCTAGGTTTTCTACCCTGATCATGTGGCTACACATACTGGGGCCCTTTCAACAGGGGAGTTGAACCCATATAGCCCATGGGTGTTTTAGGACGACAAAGCTACATATCCCAGGTAAAGGTTTTAAATATATGCTAAACCCGATTCCCTTTTATGGCATGGTTATATATATATGTATGGTTGTATGCATTATGGATAGTTTTACTTGAATTTATAAATGAAATTATCTTATCCTTATCATGAGTGCATGCTAGTGTTTACCCACTAACCCATCTTTGGGCGACTGTATACCCAAGCTATACTGGAATAAGCTATTCTACTTCTCTTGCTTAGTGATCAAATTTGGGGGCATTCGACGTTGGATTAAAGTGGCGATCTTTCATATTTCGAAAGGCATTTATTTCATGTCATGGTTTACTTTACATATTTCTAGTCTTGACTTTGGTTTTGGCTATGGTCGGGATATGTCTCGACTAGGTACTCTTTAGATGGTCTAGAGGCTTTGTATGGATAATTGTGGACTTGGGTATTGGTATGGATTATTTTATTATATATACATACATATATACATTGGCTTATTATCATGGTATTAGTTTATGGTTTCCGCAATAGTTTGGTAGCTTATTAGGTGGTTGGACTTGGTTGGGTTGGTCTCGGATATAGACATCCCAAAATCACCACATGGTTAGATATGCTATCTTATTATGTCTTTGGACTTCAGCTAACTTAAGGTATGCATTTGGTGGTTGGTTTAGGAAATGGGGGAAGTTCTTAGTCCTGGCTGGGCTTGGGATTGCGCATTATGATAAGGCCCTAGTTTGGTTTATTTTAAGTTGATATCAGAGCTTTAGGTTTTGGTGTCATGGAGCGTCACAATGCCGGGTCGAGTAGAGTCTTCCTTATGAGTGTGTCGTGCACCACACTTATAATTAAGAGGCTACGAGGAATTTAGAAATGTTTCACTTTCTTGGTTATTATACTTTTGGGTTATGGAGACTAAGGTCTTAAACTCTTCACTAAATCTTCCTTGGTTTACTCTTTGAATTATGTCTTCTCAACAATCTAAAGTTGTGAAACTTGCCTGTTCTACTCAAAACAACATGGATGGATCTAGTTAAATTCATAGGGCACATACCTGGTCAGGGGTCGCAACTTCTGGTTGTCCTAGTGGATCCCAATCCTTATCATCCCACTTTCTTTATAAATTTTATGGTTGGTCGTACTGTAGTTGTTATGAGGGAGAAATGAATTAGTATTTTAGTTGAGGTCAGTTGGGTCTCATGTGATGGGGATGTCCCATAAGGGTTACTTTTTTATAACATAGACTATTTGCTACTATCTATGGCTCAAAAAGTGGTCAGGATTATCTCAATGTTCTTACTATTCCTCGGGAGTCCGAGGCATCTTTTGATACCGACACTGGTATGTTGAAGACTCCTTAACTTATGCTATGTATGGTTTACTTGGTTTGGGGTTCCCTCTCTTTTGTGACCTCATTTATAGTTGTGTATTCTGGATATGGTCCTAAGGTTATTTTTAGACTCTCTTCTTCCTCTATTTCTACCTCGGTAGATAACTTTTCGATTGTCAATAGAGTTTATGGGGGTGTGTGGTATCTGTTGGTTGTAAAAAGGTCCTGGTGGATTTGTGACTCAAAAATAGTGGATTTTTATGTCATTTGAGGAAATAGATTGGTTTCACTCATGCTATATGTCATTGGGTTATTAGATTCGTAAAAGGATTGTCTTTATACTCCATGGTGAGTTAATTATAGGATGGGAGAATGGTTTTATTCCCTAGATATTAAGGGAAATAGTTGTATCATATCATAGAACTCGGAGGTTGGTTTCAAAAAGTACGTCCTATTATTTGGCATAGCTTAAAGATTTTAACTTGGAAGGTCTTTCCTTATATTTGGTTTTGGTGGTGAATGAATTTCCTGGGGTCTTTTTTGATGACCCTCATGGTGTCTTTCTAATGGGGAGGTTGTTTGGGGTTGGTCTTGTTTTAGACATTTGTCCAAATTTCTATTTCTTCTTTAGAGAATGGTCTCGGTAGGGTTAGAGGATCATAAGGAAAAATTAAGAGATCTCTTAGATTAAGGTCTCATCATTCTTAATGCTCCTCTGTGGAGTATTTTGTTCTTGCATACATTGGAGTATTTTTCCTGATAATGGATAGGTTTTCGGTAGGTGACTAAGGAATTTGGAGTGTCCTCCTTGTGGGGTGGACCATGCTTATGTATATTCTATAAGGGTACTTTTCTAGTAGTACATGGTGGTTGGTAGATCCTAGGCTTGAATCAAGATGCTTGATTTTGATAAAATAGAGTATGATAAGCTCAGAAGTAGCAATAAGGGAGTTATGAAGGTAAACTGGTAGGTTGGATGAGGTTGATGATTTGGGAAATACAATAGCAGGGGAGTAGTACCATCTAGGCCGAGAGTTTAGGTTGAATAGAGGGACTGGGGATCTAGTCATTCGACAGGTTAGATCAAAGAGCTTAAATGTATCCTTGTCCCTATACTTGTACTTTATTGTTGGCATGAAATTAATTATTAAATTCATGGTTTTGAAATTAAGTTTTGGTACAATTGAGGTCTTTGACATGATTACTCATTTAAGTGATTTTCATAGGTTACAATACATTATTCGTGCTTTATTTATGTTTATGAACATTGTGGGATGCATGGGAATGTAAAATGAATTTTGGGGTACTATGGATTACCTAATTACATGATTTTGTTTTTGGAAATTTTATACCCTAAAAATATTTGTTAAATTGCCATTGGATATAATTTTGTCATATAATTTAACTATTCTTGAATCTTTGCATTGCATAGATGGTTAAGGAAACATGAAATGGTTTAGTTGGATTCAAATGATTTATGAAAAGGATTTGGTGTCCATCGTCCTATTTAAAATGTTTTTAGTTTAATTGGAAACCTTGGAGTGAATTTGGTCTAATGGTTTTTACTTGTCTATGTTGGGCTATGGGTAGCATTGGGATGAATAAGGTTTTGGGTATGGAAGAACCAAGAGTCCCTAGTGTACGTCTTTGGTGATACCCATTTGAGTGGAGAATTGTGTTTATTAGTTTAATAGGATAAAGGTTGGTGGTTAACTAGAATTCTCTTTTAGTGGCAGAGTTCAAGGAAAGGCCGAGGTTGCATATTCTGGTGATACTCTTCTTTCTCAGTTAAGAGAGTACTCTACTAATGTTGCATGTATTGATTTAGCACTTATGATTAAGTTTCATATTCTACATTCACCTTGTTCCCTAGATATAAGCCTTCACCTTTTGTTAAGTTATGGAATGTGTGGTTATGTTTCTTTATGCATCCATCCTTAAGGACTCCTCTTAAGGTATGGTCTAGTTAGGGTGTTTCTTCATTATAATCTACGTAGTTGCCGTGAAGTACTTTGTCCTTATGGTGTCATGTCTTATTTTGGAGGGGGTGTCTTTATCTTGCCTTAGGTGGCATGAGTCATTCTTGTAATTCAGTTTCGAAAGTGATATTTATTATGTTAGGATGGTAGTGGAATTGGGTAGTATGGTGATGTTGTGAAATGGGGAATACAGATGTCCCTAAGTGGGGGAGAGTCTAGGGTGACTACAAGAGTTAGGGTTTTGGAAGGTAAGCTATGATTTTTGTCATCTGATATGGTTAAGAAAGGAATGAGTGGTGAAAACCTTATGAAGGTTATAAAGGGTGCTATATCTTTTGATGGATAGATCATACCGCAGGTTTATAAGTCGTAGGCTTGAATATGTGATTGATAGATGTATAAATAGTTATGTTGGGTACTTGAGATGTTTGGAAAGGCATGGTTTTATACAATGCTTTCATGGTTTGATCATTGTATAGTTTTGGGTGCTCAATTATAGGTTGAAGGTTTCAGTTATAATGGTTGGATATGGTTTGTCCATGTCTTTTACTCATGATTCCCATATTATAATGGTGATGGAAATGAAGTACTATTTTAGGATAGGGGTAAGGAGTAATGCTCGGTGTCCTCAATTAGCTCTTTCATTCTTTGGATAGGCTTGAACATGGACTTGGTGGTGTAGAGCTAGACTCAAGCTTTTGTGGTGGTGTGTCTTGGTAAATTCTAAATCGAATTTGACTTACCCTTTTTCATGAGTCTATTCATCCTGGATGGTCCTTGATTGGTTAGTTCCTTTGGATGGTATTGGCATCTCAGATTCCTTATTTTTTAATGAGGTCTCGATGAGGATTTTGGATTGGTAAGTTTGCTGATTGCGAATAAATAAGGTATGGCTTCGGTAAAGGTTCCACGGTGGAACTAAAGGTCTGAGAAGTCATTTGGGATGAGGAGGAGGACAGGGAGTCCAAGTATCCGCATTAGTTTGTTATTCCGCAAACTATTGCATAGGTTATATGTTCTTTATCACATCTTGGTTTCTAACTTAGTTAAAGGTGAGGAATGGTTCCTCTTGCATCTTTATTTTCTAACTTATTTATGGGTCAGAATGAGGGGTATTAGGGTGTAAATCGTGTTGGGTTATATATGGTGATCTTCTCATTTTGGTTTGTCCCCTTGTCTTTTATTTTGTGTTGAAAGAAAGTTTGATTGTGTTAATGTGTTACCTCGTTCTCATTCTTACCCTTACCTATCATTTGAGGATGAATGATCCTAGTGGGAGAGACTATAACACCTAGGGAATTTGACCCTTTCAAAATTTCCTAAGTTTAGGGACTTTGTGACTTGGTACCACTCAAGGGTACCAATCGTACTCTTGAATATGAGTTAGGGGTTGTCTTGACGGATTACTTGTACCTTAGACAGCATGGTTGACTTGGCTATTTCCCAAGATGAGACTCACTAGGGTACAAATCAAATAAGATTACACAAGTGGTGGAAGGCAAGCCGTATGGTGCATGATTATCTTGGTCTTGTGGAATCTGCCAAAGGTATGATTGGTCAATATGGTTTGCTATACCACTCGTACCCTTAGGTGCGAGTAGGAAGGAGAGATTGGTAGGGTCTTGGCATGGCCTTAGGTACAAGTTGGGGTACCATTTGTACCCTAGGATATGAATCATATTGGTGAGTCGTATGCCTGGACGTCATTTATTTTTAATTTTATGTCAAAGGTAGTTTGAACATTTCCTACTTTAAAACCCTTATGTTCTCACGTTATATAACCCTTGGTGGCCTTCCATAACACTTGTTAAAGGATTAAAACACTTCAAATTCACTCTCAAACACTCCCTTGAAGATTGAAGGCTAGGGTTTCTTTATATATTTTTCAAAGGGCTCAAAGGTCTAGATTTCATCCGTGAATCTACTTGTATAAGGGATCTACTCCTTCCCTCAATGTTAGTTCCAACAAAATCCATATGTATTGTGATTTAAACATTGATTTATGGATCATGAATGGTGGCTATTGAAATATATGTTGAGGGTCTTGATGCATAGGGGACGGTATTGGTTTAAACTATGTTTTTGGTAATGATTTGCATATTTGGTTATTGGCTGGTTATGGTTTAACAAATGGGTCTTAAGTAACCCTAATCATTATGGATTATGCATTGGTTTTGGTCTTGGTAAAGGTATGCGCTCAACATGTTTGATAAAGTGCCTCAACGAATGTTTTCGCTTTATTGTTTAACTTTCATTGAAACTCTTGCATGTTTTTCTTTGGTAATGGAACCTTAATTGGATTAAACATCCTAGGTTTTGACCCTTAAAAAATTTCTTGGAAATCCATTCTCCAGACCCAATATGACTCATAGGTATGAGCCATATGTTGGGGTACGGATGGTATGGTCCTCTCGTATGCTGA
Source organism: Capsicum annuum (assembly GCF_002878395.1). Classification (NCBI taxonomy): domain Eukaryota; kingdom Viridiplantae; phylum Streptophyta; class Magnoliopsida; order Solanales; family Solanaceae; genus Capsicum; species Capsicum annuum. Next base: position 13,691,789 of record NC_061118.1, read on the forward strand.
CCAGTGTTAGTTGGTGTGATGGTTTTGGTTACTGGAAAGAATACAACCTAGAGGTATGATTCGTATTGGTGGTTACATGTCAATTGGTTCCTTAACTTAATCTTAGACTTGGTTACTTGGTTGGATCTTAGTACAAGTTGCTTACCATGAGCTGTCAGCCAGGGTACGAGTCGTACCGAGGACTTATATGGCAAACAGTGTTCAATTCCCTATGTATTTCTTTCTACCAAAGATATGGGTTATGGATACGGATTGTATACTGTGGATACGACTTTTTTGGATGAGTCGTATACTGAAAAATGTTTGATCTGAGGGTTGAGGTCTGGATACGAGTAGTAGATATCAATCGTATAGGAGGGTACAACTCGTGAGAGCTAGTCATATCCCTGTGATGGGATTTTCTGCAACTTAAGTGGGGGTATTATGGATATTTTCCTACTTACCATAATTAGGGCCCATGACTTCTTATATACTTAGGAGATTATTTATCGTATTATTTTACATTAACACTTCGAAACTATTCCAAAACATCTCATCATTCTCTTAAAAGCTTTTGGGGAAAGGAAGCTAGGGTTTCAACTAAGGGATTCCTTTGGGTCTTGCTTTGGTGATTTCTTTCCATCAATTCTTCGTTATAAGTAATGATTCTCTTCCTTGTAGTAATTTCAACTAAAGGCATGGTTTATATGATTGATTTCACGGTTTTTACTATTTCATGATTATAGTTTTTCAAATATTCTTGGGTGTTTTGATATTTAATGCTTGGTTATTCTTTCCTATTATTTTGATTAAACTTTTGTATGCATTAATGATGGTTTTAGACAATTGGATTGCATGGTAATAATTTAATGGTCTTTGTAGTTGGTTTTGGTTATACTATGCCCCCAAGGTGTTTGATGAAATCCTTATAAAGATATGTTCATTGTATTGACTTCTTTTAATAGAACCCTTGTATGTTTTAAACTTGACAAAGGATTGATGCATGGTTTAAATGGTTTGAAAAGGGCTAAATGCTAAATGGTTATGCTTGTGGAGGACATGGAAGTTTTCGAAGTGGATTTAGTATGGTATATAGAAAGGGAACCTAAGGTCCCCTTAACCTAAATGGTTTGGCTATGGAAATTACTTGCACGTAAGGGGTGGTATGACGATACCACCAATATTGGCCTTTGTTAGTAAATGGTAAATGGATTGATTGGACATGGTTTTAACTGGGCAATAATGGTGGGGTATGTAGCTAAGTCGTGAAAGGTGGTAGTCCTAGGTAGACCAAAACCAAAAACTCATATTTGCCGATATGAGGGGTCCTTGATGACCATGTGCGAGTATCACATTTTATACTGGAGAGATGTACTAATCATCCCATGGGATATTTCTCGGTTGTATGCCTACACATACTAGGACCCTTTCAGCAGGGGGAGCTAAACCTATATCGCCCGTAGGTGGTTAGGACGACAAAGATACATAGTCCAGGTAAAGGTTTTAAGTGCATCTTAAATCCAGTTCGTTTTCTCGAAACTTATATATGTATGGTTGTATGCATTATGAATGGTTTTACTTGGTTTTATAACTTGAATTATTTTATGAGATAATACATTTCGCACTTAAATTTTACAAATAATTATTTACCCCCTTTAACACCTTTATAGTGAATTAACTCCCCCCATTAATATATAATACCACTCTCACGAGAGAGAGTGCATCACACTCGCTGACACGTCAGTGCCACATCAGCGTCAGATCATTGCCACATCATAGCCACGTAAATAAAGTATTTTTAAAATATTTTTATATATATCTATATAAAATATATATAAATATATATATAAATATTATTTATATATATATATATTTTAAAATATATAAAATATTTTAAATTAAAAAAATACCCTACCCCTCATTTTTCATCTTCTTTATAACCCCTCTCCCCCCGTCTATCCCCACCTGCACATACGCCTCAATCCACCCCCACACAACCACACCTAAACGTAACCCCATCCACCTCCATCTACCCCCACACAACCACACCTCCCAGGTTTTCCAGTAAAAATTCTAGCAAATTTTTGTCGAAAAACTAAACCCACTTGAAAAATTTAATTACCACCATAAAAAAAATATCATAAATAGTGATAAAAACTCAACCCACATGAAAAATCTGATCAAATAAACACAAAATTCTCTAAAATCAATAACCAAACATCCAAACCATGTAGATTTTCTAATTTTCAAATTCAATTTCATTTTTTTATTGATCTAAGAGGTTGAAGGAGGATAAATTAAAGGTGGGGGGGGGGGGAACTTTCATAAATAGAGTAGAAGTGAGTTAGGGGTATTGGCTAAGAAGAAGTGGGGGGGAGGAGGGGGGCGCCATTGGCGGGGTTGGGTGAAGAAGAGGAGAATTTTTTTTCTTTATATATATAAATATTATTTTAAAAAAATACTGTTCACGTATTTTTTTAAGAAAATGCTACATCAGCATAAGGGGGGAAATAAATTCACTATAAAGATGTTAATGGGGTAAATAAATAGAAGATTATTTTAAGTGCTAAAGTAAGTTGGGGAGACAAGTTTAGAAGGGTTTTGATGTATTATATCTTATTTTATCCTTACCATGAGTTTCATGCTAGCAGCCATTCACTAACCCCATCTACTGTTGACTGTATACCCACACTATGCAGGAATCACCTATTGTACTTCTCCTATTTAGAACGTGTATTCGACATTAGCATTTGGACTGAAGTGGTGAGCTTTCATCCTTTTGAAAGGCATCATTTCATGTTGTGGATTTTTTTAGACATTTTTTCTTTTATTTTGGATATTGGTTTTGGCCATGGTTGGGGGCATGTCCCAACCAGATTTGTTTACTCTTTTGGATAGAGGCTTTATGGTACTCCTAGCGGTTGGTATGGGCAGGATTGGTAGAGGTGTCATCCTTGGCATTGGAATAAGTCGGTGGGCTAAAATCATTGAATAATATTGTTGGTTGTTTCATCCTAATACATTTTGGTATTGATTTTCATATTATGTTTTGGTATTTCTTTGGTTTATGGTCTATGATTTGGTTTGGTACTGTTGGTCAGTTGGTGAGGCACGGTTGGACTCGGTTCGGTCCGTACGATTCTGACCCTATTCGAGAGTCTTGATGAGAACAATAATTCTATCTTATTATATATTTAAAATTGAGCCTATTTAAGGCTGGACATAGGTGGTTGGGTTGGGTAACATAGGGCAGTCCCCAGTCCTGGTTAGACTTGGGATGCCCATTATGACAAGGCTCGGGATTATGTCGTGTCAAGTTGGTATTAGAGCCAGGTTCATAGAAACTAGGAAGCACACAAAGCCGTAACGAGTTGAGTCTCTTTTAGGGGTGTAGAGGCGTCATACTAATAAAAGAGGTTGCAAGATATTTAGAAATGTTTCACATTTTTGGTATTTTATCTTCAAGCTTGAGTTTTCAATCCTGGAATCTCCTCTAATCCTTATTAGTTCGTCATTTAGATCATGCCTCCTAGATCTGAAACTCAAGAAAATTCTTTAATAATATTTGGGGATAATGCTGAAGGGGTATGTCCTACATCTAGAGTACATATTTGATCTTGTGGTCCTATTCTTGATGGTGCTAGAGTTCCTACTATTCTGGCTAGTTCACCTCAGGTACCTTAAGGTAACATAACAAACGCAGAATTTCATCGATCTATTTATGTCATTGCCTAATTGGTTACTGCTCAGGCTGAATGGGGTATGACTGGTGCTATATCTTCTGAGGACATAAGGGTTTGCAATTTATGAAGATGGTTCCTCCAAATTTTGGGGTAAAGGTGGAGGAAGATCCATATGGTTTCTTCAAATAAATAGAAAAATCTTTTCGGTGATGCAGGATACTAATATAAGGGGGTTAACTTTGAAGCTTATCAGCTTAAGGATGTTGTTTATTAGTGATATAAGGTATGTGATATAAATAGAGGTGATATGGAAGAAAAAGGGTTAAGGGAGGATTTTTCTAACGCCTTAATGGATCAGTTCTTTCCTCAAGAGTTAAGGAAAGTAGCGATGGAAGAGTTTGTGAACCTCAGGTAGGGAAGGAAATTTGTGAAGGAATATGCTTTGAAGTTCCATCAGCTATAAAGGTAGCCTCCTAATTTGGTGGCTGATATAAGGTCGAGAATGAGGAAGTTCGTATCTAGGTTCAATAGAGATTTGATTTTGGAGAGCAAGATAGATTCTTAAGTAAAGATATGGGCATCTCAAGATTTACTGTTCATATGCAACAAGTTGAGGATGAGAAGAGGAAAAAGGCTGAGTTTGGGGATAGGCAGGGGAAGCGAAGTAGGTAGTCTGATCAGGGAGGTTCTCAGTCTCAGGGTAGTGGAGATGACAGCAAGTGGTAGAAAAATAAGTTGGGAGTTCTGGATCTTTTTCTGCCAATGCTTCTTACCCACAGTAGTTACGAGATAGGCGTCATTAAGGTAGTGATAATTCTCGGGCATAGATTTCCCAATCGCAAGCAAGCAGAGGTCAGTCAGTTTCTTTATGTCCCCTTTGTCTATTCTATGGTCGTCCTCATCAGGGTTAATGTGAGGAAGGAAGAGACAAATGCTTCAAGTATGACCAGGTAGGCCATTGGCTCAGGGATTCACAGGTCAATAAGTTTCTACAGGGGTGAATAAGATTCATGTGGCTTTATTTTTTGCTCATGCACCTGGTGGTGTGGCATCTGCTTCTATTACTACTCCTGGTTCTAGTGTTAATTGGAATAGATTGTATGCTTTGATCTAAAAATCATCTCAGATCCTTTTTCTATTTTTACCTTGGTAGGTGACTCAGTTATTACTAAAAGAGTCTGTAGAGGGTGTGTGGTATCTGTTAATAGAAAGAAAACCTTGGCAAATCTATTTGAGTGGGATATGGTAGATTTTGATGTAATCTTAGGTATGGATTGGTTACAATCTTGTTATGCGTTTGTGGATTATCGGACCCATAGGGTTGTCTTTAAGTTTCCTGGGGAACTGGAGTGGAAAGGTAGTTCCTTAGCTCATGAGGGAAGTTTTATTTCTTATATTAAAGCTCGGAGGTTAATCTTTAAGGATTGTCTTTATCACTCGGTCCGAGCTAAATATTCTATCTCAGAAGGTCCTTCTTTATCTTCTGTCCCTATGGTTAATGAGTTTCCAGAGGTCTTTTTAGATGATCTTCCTGGTGTTCCTCCGGGTAGGGAAATAGAGTTTGGTATTGATTTACTTTCGGACACTCATCTAATTTCTTTTCCTCCATATAGGACAGGTCTGGCTGAGTTAAGGGAACTGAAGGAGTAACCTAAGAATCTTCTAGGTAAAGGATTTATTCTTCCTAGTATTTCTCTATGGGGTATGCTTGTGTTGTTTATGCACACGAAGGATAGTTTCCTTCAAATGTGCATTGACTATAGGCACTTGAACAAGGTAACAGTCAAGAACAAGTATCCTCTTCCTAGGATAGATGATCTATTTGATCAGTTAAAAGGTGCCAAGTTCTTCTCCAAGATAGATTTTTAGTCTGGGTACCATCAACTTAAGATTAGGGAGATGGATATCCCTAAGATGTCTTTTCGTACTCAGTATGGGTCTTTTGAGTTCTTGGTGATGTCGTTTTGGTTGACTAATGCTCTGGTAGCATTTATGAACTTGATGAATAGAGTGTTTAGGTAGTATTTGGATCTCTTTGTCATTGTGATTTTTGATGACATTCTATTTTATTCGAAGAGTAAGGTGGATCATGCTAGTCACCTCTGTGTAGTGTTGTAGACATTAAAGGAACAATAGTTGTATGCCAAGTTCTCTAAGTGTTAGCTCTAGTTTAACGTTGTGTTTTTTTGGGGTCATGTGATTTCTAGTGAAAGGATCATGGTGGATCCACAAAAGGTTGCTCTGGTGAAAAGGTAGCCTAGGCCCTCGACTCCATCCGATATGCAAAGCTTCTTGGGTTTGGTCGGGTGTTATAGGCGGCTTGTGGAAAGATTTTCTTCGATAGCTACTCCTTTGACTAAGTTGAATCAAAAGAAGGTTATGTGTTTTTTGGTCGGATGCTTATAAAAGGAGTTTAGATAAGTTAAATGATAAGTTGACTTTGGATATAATCTTGACCTTAGCAGAGGGAAATGATAGGTTTATGGTTTATTATGATGCATCTCGGGTAGGGCTTAGTTGTGTTTTGATATAGCAGGGGAAGATGATTGCCTATGTTTCTAGGCAATTTAAGGTTCATGAGAGGAATTATATTACTCATGATTTGGAGTTATTGGTGATTGTGTTTGCTTTGAAAATATTGCGACATTATTTTTATGGTGTTCATGTGGATATCTTTTCTTATCACAAGAGTCTCCTGTACGTGCTCACTCAAAAAGATCTTAATCTTAGTAGAGGAGGTGACTTGAGCTTCCCAAGAATTATTATATGAGGCTTTACTACCACCTAAGTTAGGATAATATGGTTGCCGATTCTCTTAGCAGTTTATCCATGGGGAGTTTGGCTCATGTAGAGGAAAGCAAGAGGGAATTAGTGAAGGATATTCACCACTTGTCTAATCTTAGAGTTCTTTTCTTGGACTCTAAGGATGGTGGTGTAATAGTGTATGAGTGGTTCAATTATCACTCGGTGTAGATATTAAAGAGAAGCAAGTGCTAGACCCTATCTTGATGAAAATTAAGAGTGACGTTTATGGGCAAAAGGTTGTGGTGTTTGAGATTAGTGGTTATGGTACTTATGGTACCAAGGAAGGTTGTGTGTTACTTATGTCGATGGGTTGCGACAAAGGGTTTTGGCTGAGGCGCATGAGTCACGCTATGTTGTGCATCCCGGCTTCACTAAGATATATCATGATCTTAACGATACCTAGCTGTGGAATGTCATAAAGTGGGATGTGGATAATGTCGTGGCTATGTGCATATTATGTTAACAGGCTAAGGTTAATCATATGAGGCCAGGAGAGTTATAGGAAAAAATTGATTTTCCTGAATAGAAGTGGGAAGTGATCAATATGGACTTCGTTACCGTTCTTCCTCGGTCTCAGAATTTGTATGATTCAATTTGGGTCATCGTGGATAGGATGACCAAGTCTGCGTATTTCTTGCAAGTGTGGACTACCTTTTCGGTAGAAGATTATGAGCGGTGTGAAGCTACATGGGGAACCTATTTCAATTATATCTGATCATGGTATGTAGTTTACATCTCAATTTTGGTGATCTTTCCAGAAAGGGTTGGGGACTAAGGTTAGTCTGAGCATAGATTTTCAATAGTCAGATAGGCAAGGGGAGAGAACTATTCAGACATTAGAAGATATGCTTCGGGCCTGTGTGATTTATTATGGTGAAAATTGGTTTGAGCATTTGCCTTTGGTTGAGTTTGATTTAAACAATAGCTATCATTTGAGAATTGATATGGCTCATTTTGAGGCTTTGTATGGTAGAAGGTGTAGATATCCTAATAGGTGGTTCGAGCTTAGAGAAGAGGATATGTTTGGTCCTGATATGGTTTATCAGGCAATGGAGAAGGTAAAGGTGATTCAAGATAGGTTTAAAGCTACCCAAAGTCGCCAAAAGTCATATGGATATATTAGGCATAGAGACTTGGAGTTTAAGGTCGGGGGTAGTGTGTTCCTAAAGGTGTCTCCCATAAAGAGATTGGTACAGTTTCGCAAATTAAGAAAACTTAGTACTCGGTTCATTGGTCCTCATGTGATTTTGTGAAGATTTGGAAATGCTGCTTATGAGTTGGAGTTGCCATCTAGCTTAAGTTTTGTTCATCCGATCTTTCATTTTTCTATGTTGAGGAATTTTCTTGGTCATCCTTCTTCGATTGTTCCATTGGAAGGACATGGTAATTTGGATTCTCTGTCTTATAAAGAAGTCGTGGTTGAGATATTAGATAGTCAATTTTGTCAGTTGCATGCCAAGGATGTGGCTTCGGTTAAGGTTCTATGGAAGAACCATAAGGTTGAAAAAGCTACTTGAGAAGCTGAAGAGAACATAAAGTCCAAGTATCCACATCTGTTTTCTGCTCCTGGGATTCGTGTAGAAGGTATGTGCTCTTCAACACATCTTTATTTTATGAGTTTGTTAAAGAAAAGATTAACATCTTTGCCTCTTTGTTTTCAAACTTTGTTAAAGGGATGTTTCATAATGCAAATGACTCAATGTGTGGTTAGTCCTACCTATTTCGTTATTCAAGGAAGAATGTTCTTAGTTTGGGAGACTGAAACATCCTGGGTTTTTACCCTTAGAAAATTTCTTGGAAATCCATTCTCGGAACCCAATACAACTTATGGGCATAAGTCATATGTTAGGGTACGAATGGTATGGTCCTATCATATGGTGACCAGTGTTAGTTGGTGGGATGGTTCTGGTTGCTGGAATGAATATGACTTAGGGGTACGAGTCGTATTGGTGGTTGCGTGTTGTCTAGTTCCTTAACTTAATCTTAGACTTGTTACTTAGGTTGGATCTGAGTATGAGTGGCTCTTCATGAGCCGTAAGCCAGGGTATGAGTAATACCTAAGACTTGTATGGTAAATAGTGTTCAATTCCCTAGGTATTTAATTCTACCAGAGATACCGGTCATGGATATGGATCGTATACTGTGGCTACGACTTGGCCGGGTGAGTCATATACTGAACAGTATTTGATCCAAGGGTTGATTTCTGGATACGAGTGATGGATACCTATCATATAGGAGGGTACAACTCGTGAGGGCTAGTCGAATCCCTGCAGTAGAATTTAAGTGCACGCTAGTGGGTGGTAGGACGACAAAGCTACACAGTTCAGGTAAAGGTTTTAAGTGCATGCTAAACCCGTCCCTTTTTCCCGCACTTATATATGTATGGTTGTATGCATTATGGATGGTTTTACTTGGTTTTATAACTGGCATTATTTTATCCTTACTCTTAGTTTCATGCTAGCGGTCATTTGCTAACCTCGTCTACTGGCAGCTGTATACCCACGCTATGCAGTAACCAGCCATTCTACTCCTCATATTTAGCATGTGGATTCGACAACAACATTTTTATTGAGGTTTTGAGCTTCCATCATTTTGAAGGCATCAGTTCATGTTATGGATTTTCTTTAAACATTTTTCTTTTATTTTGGATATTGGTTTTGGCCATGGTTGGGGGCATGTCCCTACCAGATTAGTATACTCTTTTGGATAGAGGCTTGTGGTACTTCTGGGGATTGGTATGGGCGGGATCGGTAGAGATGTCTGCCTGTGCATAGGAATAAGCCGGTGGGATGGCATCATTGGACGATATTGTTGGTTGTTCCATCCTATTATATTTTGGGATTAATTTTGATATTTTGTTATGGTATTCCTTTTCTTTATGGTCTATCATTTTTTTGGTACGGTTGGTCTGTTGGTGAGGTACGGTTGTACTTGGTTGGGTTGGTCATGGTTATGACCCTATCTCGAAGTCTTGATGAGATCAATAATGCTATCTTGTTATATATTCAAAATTCAGCCTATCTAAGGCTGGACATAGGTGGTTGGGTTGGGTAACAGGGGACGATCCCTGGTCCTAGTTGGACTTGGGATGCCCTTTACGACAAGTCCCGAGGTCGTGTCGTGTCAATGGATTTGAATGGTTTTGCATGGTTTAAATTGTTTAACTGATATAAATTTTTTAAATGATTGAATGGTCAAAAATTGTTTTGAAATGGTTTTAAATGGTATAAATGGTGTACATGGTTTGGAAGGATTAAATGGTAAAGCCTTGGTGGGCTATGAGAATTGTTATGCTTCTGGGGCACATGGAAACTCCCAAGTGGTTTAATATGGTAAATGGAAGGGCACTTGGAAGTCCCCATAAACCTATATATAGGTTGCTACGGATAGTACTTGCAAGTATGGTTGGTATGACGATACCACCACTAAATGGCCTCTGGGAATAAATGGTTAATATATTTTTTGGTTTCTTGGTAATGGATTTAATTAGGCAATAATGGCTGGATGTATGGAAAATCCGCGGAAGGTGGAGGTCCCGGGGGGACCAAAACTGGAAACTCATATTTACCGATGTGAGGTTTGGTCTTGGCGACCGTCTGCATGATGTAACACTACATTTTGGGGGATGTACTAGTCATCCTAAGTTTATTCCCTGGTGTTACAGCTATACGCACTGGGACCCTTTCAGCAGGTGGAGCTGAACCCATATAGCCCTTGGATAGTTTAGGACGGCAAAGCTACACAACCCAGGTAAAGGTTTTAAATGCATGCTAAACCCGATTCCAGTTCCCGACATGGTTATATATATGTATGGTTGTATGTATTATGGATGGTTTTACTAGGCTTTGTAAATGGCTTTATTTTATTCTTATCTTGAGTGCATGCTTGTGTTCACCCACTAACCCATCTACGGGTGGCAGTATACCCATGATATGCAGGAACCGACCATTATACTTCTCCTGCTTAGTGATCGGATTCACAGACAGTCGATGTTGGATTGAAGTGGTGAGCTACCATATTATGGGAGGCATCTATTTTAGTCATGGTATAGTTTACATATTTCTCGTCTTTTACAGACTTTGGTTTTGGTATGGTCGGGGGCATGTCCCGAATAGGTACTATTTTGTTGGTCTAGAGGCTTTGTATGGACAACTGTGGACTTGGGTATGGTATGGTATGGATTGTTTTGTTATGTGGACATACATACATACAGTGACTTATTATCATGGTATTAGTTTATGGTTTCTACATTGGTTTGGTAGGTTATTGGGTGGTTGGACTTGGTTGGATTGTTGTCGGATATAGACTTATCCTGAAGTCACCAAATGGTTGGATACACTATCTTGTTATATGTTCGGACTTCAGCTGACTCAAAGTATGCATTTGGTGGTTGGGTTGGGAAACAGGGGCGGTTTTCGGTCCTGGTTAGGTTTGGGATTGCCCATTACGACAATGCCCTGTTTAGGTCCTGTTAGTAAGAACCAGCTAATACAACTCGAAGTTAAAATATACATATAATATCCAGAAAAGAACAACTCTGTATTTGAATACAAATAAGACATAGTTTAGATATGAAACGGTAGTAATCAACTCCGGATACATAGTTCAATCGCTATCTCGAAGACTCTAAAAGCCACCTATATTAGCTATTCGTGTGGTGCACTCAAACCTAGATCTGCACTGAAAAGGTGCACTAGGTTTGAATATGATCCACTTGTACTTAGTAGGAATCATAGGCTGACTGAGTTAAGTAAAAAATAAAGCATGTAAACACAGGCTATGGGCACTTTTCCTGCAATAAGAAAATGTCCCAAATGGTAGCCCATACCATCTCCACTAACGGTTCTACTATGTACACCTATAACAAAAATAAATAGGGGAAAAAAGAACATGTATATATATACTTTGGAAACAAGTACAAGGAGATAGAACAAATATAAATATATCAAATGGCAAATAGAAATATAATCACAAACTAAGCATAACATATGGAATGCAATAAAGATGAAGATGATGATGATGTTGATGATGCTAATGATGCCTAAAGGTCGTCGCATAATTTTCGTATACACCTACTAAGCTTAGATAGGGACGTAGGACCCATAAGAGGTTTGTTAACCCACACTTACCAGACTCAACTACAGACCTAGGACACATAAAGGGTTCGTCAACCCATATACAACTAATATGAAATACTAATATACATAGCACCTCTCTGGCACATACATCGGGAGAGTATTTTTAAAGATGTCATATTTTTTGTCAGAGAAAGCCTGTGTTCCCAATATTCCCAGTATTTCCAACATGGTACCAATGTTTCATGAATGAATATGATATAAGAATGTAATGCTCAAAACTAACAAAAATGAGAATATCCAATATCCAACAAATATTCTAGCCATTTGAGCCAAAAATCCACTTAAATTAACCAGCCATCCATGATCCAAATTAATGTAGAAAAAGCATCAAGTGAAACATGCAAGAAAAAGGCTTTGATACCACAAAATCCTAAAATATAGGATTTTTCGCACCAAAAAGAGTGTAATCAAACATCACATATCAATACTAGGACAAAAACATCATATAAGACCTAACACAGTCACACATAACAAGTAATGGCACAAAACCACAAAATATTATCCATATAGGCCCTCACACGAGCATATAAATAACCTAAAAATATTTTTTATGATACAACCCCATACCCATAGCATGCTTTTACTTTATTATTAAGTACCCAACCCAGTCTGAAGAAAGTTGTAGCTCCCTAAAAAAATTTGAGCATTTTAATTCTGTCCTGACCGAGTTTGAAACATCAGTTTTTTACTCAAATTGTACTTAGATATATTAAAGAGGTGTCCTGAAAGAGTTTTGAAATTTTTCATTGGGGTTTGTGGAGGTTTTGGACCCTAAAGGCAGTGAGCCTCCGCGATCTTCCCGTGTCACAAAGGTTAGCCTCCTCGGAACGGTCCGTGAAACGGAGGATAGTCTCTACCTTAGGGTCTATGGCATGGAGTTTAGCCTCCACGATATGGTCTGTGCCACGTAACTATGTAAAAATCGGTGTAGTTTTTTTTATCTAATTGGGACGAGGGGTATGGGGGTATTTTCACCTATAAACGACATTTAAACACTATACCGAATTATTTCTATTAGTTTTCATGATACTAAGGCAATTATTCCACCCCTAAACTTAAGAACCCTAAGAGAGCTAAGGGTTTCCTCATACGTTCATCTTTTGGGTTTCAAGCTCCGAACCACTTTCCGATCCTCGTGTGTTTAAGGCATGTACCTCTTTCCCTATAATTGTATTTTATTAATGGCATGAAAATTAGTTTATTATTCATGGTTTTGATGTTTGGTTTTGAACTATGGGTTGAGGGTTTTTGATATTAATTGTTTGAATATTTTTCCATGGTTTCTATTGATTTATTATGCATGAATTGTTGGTTTGTATACTCATTGGGGTGCATGGGAATGCTGAATGAATTTAAGGGTACAATGGGTCCCCAAATAATTTGTTTTGGTATGAAAATTGATAATAACCTTGACCTACTTGCATAATTGGTGTTGGAATATAAATTTTCATTTGGTTTGGCTATTCTTTTGATACCTATGCATTGCATAAATTGTAAAATCGTTAAGGATGGTTTTGAAAATCTAATGGGGCTATAATGGAATCCCCCAAGTGCATTTCTTATAACGGAGTTTGGGGTACAGGGTATCCTAAAGGGTTGACTAATGACATTACTTGCAAGCTATAGTCGGTATGACAATACCACTTAATGATACCTTAATTATTGACTCATTAATATATTGGTTGGGTTATTTGTTAAATGTTTTAATTCGGCTTAAAGGGGGTTGTGTAGCTAGCCGACGAAGATAGAGGTTCTAGTGGGACCAATACTTGAACTCACATTTGACGATATGAGGGTTGGTTCTAATGACCATATGGTTATGTCACACTATATATTTGTATCATGGAAGGCGAAGAGTAAGGATTCCCCATTCTTCTACGGTGCCTATGGTTCGTACGACTAATACGCACTAGGGCCCTTTTAGTAGGGGGAGTTGAACCCGCTGATAACGCTCAACTGACCCCATCATCTTGGGGAAAGGCGATCGTTGTCAATATAATAACCCAACTTAGGTTAGGTTTGAATCCACGAGGAGTGTAATTTAGTATTCGAATTCTATGTATGTTGAAAGTCACTAAGGGTTGACCCGAAAAGCACACATAAAGTAAAACATAAATTAAACTAGGGTTATGATTTGAAATGTGTTTGAACAAAATGAAATGCATTAGATCAAAATTATATTGTCAAACTAAATGAGAGCATCAATTTTTGATTACATTCCAATGAGAGAAGAGTCTTGGGGTTATACTTATCCTAGGAGTCATACATGCATGGGTGATTAAGGGTTAGTCCTTTTTTAAGTCAAAGGTGTTGGCTAGATTTTAACTCTTATTATGAGCCTTTCAACAACACACTAATTTACACTTATGGATTCTTTCGAATACCTCATGAGTGTGCTAATTTCACCAATTCAAAACCTCAACCAAACATCCCTATTTCTAGGATAATTCCACAACACACAACATTGTTATTACTAAGATAATGCTAAGGCAATAACTAGTATCAAATAAGTGTTCACTAATACTCATCACCAATATCCCTCTTTTCGAGATGATGTAGGGTCCCAATCAATTGGGGTTTTCACCCACAATTATCACTTCAATCAACGAGTAATAGAAAAACCCAACATCCGTGACTCATAACTAGGAATAACAATCAATAGTCATGTACTTTAACACCTTAATCAAGCATAACCCCAAGATGGATATTTAGCTACTTATGATATTAGATAAAAAAGAATTATCCAAATCGGCATTCATTGCATCCATTAATAATAAAGCAAGAGTATTCCCAAAGCTCCAATATCAAACTACAACTAAGAACATCTCTTAGATATTTAATAACAATTGCTTATCTTCACCAATTGAAAATTTTCTTTCTATGAAATCATCAAAGTTTGTGAGAATATGACCCAAAATGTGTAAAGGTTTTGCCCTTTTTATAAATTTAGTTTAGCTGTGTGAAATGAAAAAATTTCCCCCTGGACATTTAGCTGCTCCATCGTGATCACATTCTGCAGATCATGATCGTATAACAGCTTGTCACGATTGCATCATCTAAGCGTCTTCGGTTCCAGGATTCATTAACCGCAATTGCGACTCTTAAGATCTCGATTGCGGTAACTGAGGGACTCTCCTGTTCTCTTTCTTTGGTCCCCTTTTACCTAGTTTTCTTTCTTTTCAGCTTGATTTCCCTTCATTTTCATCATAGGACCTGTAAGATCACAAAAATTCAAAATTAGCACATTTCAATAGGAAATTAGGCTTATGTACAAAATTTTAGCCATAGTAGTGCATGAATTTGGATGTCTATGAGTGAAAAATTTGCCAATCATCCACACCCCCAACTTAAGCCTTTTATTGACCTTAACAAACCCTGCATCTTACTCAATAAGACTATACAATTATACGCCCTTTCATATAACCAAATGATCATAATGATTTCGATATTTGTTAGCACCAACAAGTAGCCTTCAAGCATAGGAAAAGCCATTCTCACAAATCCCCTTAACAGAAAACACACTTTCAAGGATGCAAAAGACTTTTAAGAACAAATAAGCAATAATCACTAATTCTCTATAATCGACTCTCTATCGATAGCGACTCTCCATCGATAGCAACTCAACTACACCCTCTTTTCTCATTTTAGAAAGATGACTATTTCACCCACCTCAATTAGTCTACATGCCTCATCATGAAAGAAAATCCCATATCAAAGTATCTATAATGCAACAAGGGATTTAAGTGTCAGAACTCACCCTCACAAAGAATCTCTCAATTCGAATAAGCATCATACCTTATGTTTGCCCATTTTTTTTGTTGCCACTAACTTGAATATACTTGATTGGAGATCTAGAAGGACTTGTAATGTAGAATTGGGAATGGATATAATTTCATATGGGAACAAAGTGACAACACCCTCCTTGAACATCTACAGCATACTATTCAATCAAACTTTGGAGCATGGGCCACTTTATTTATTTCCAGCTTCACACATGTGCCTACTTTCACTAGCTTGATCCACCCATTTATTTGAAATCATTTTCTTCTCATTTATTTCTTTTATTCAATCTATGCTTTTCCTTCTTTTGATGATTCCTTTCTTTTTAACTTTTTTACTTCCTCTATTTTCTTAGATTTTAGGTATCCACTTACAATTCTATGGCCCACGGTCACCTCTTCCAAGATTTACCACCCTCAACTAAGGCTTTTAGCCTAAAATTACATTTTCAAGTTCAGGGAGGGAACGGTTCAAAAGAGGGGTAAAATTTGTTCAAGGCTTGTTATGCGGTTGCCGAAGAAAGGTTCGAAGGCTCAAAATGGGTAACTAAGGATACTATTCTATGTACGGATATGCTATTTATGCTAAAGTGGGTTCCTATATTCACAAAGAAGGCCTAAGTTCATTTCACCAACCAAGAATAATCACAACTAGCTTTAAGAGACTAACGGGGAAAGTTTTAGATAATACAAGTAAGCATGAGAGTAAAACAACTAAGCTCACACACATGGCATACAAACTTTTCAAGAAGGCTCAATAGTATTTGCTACTAGAGATTAATGGAGGTATTTACCAAATACTACCAAGTAAGGACTTTGGAGTCACCAAAAGAGGTAGAAAATTGTTGCAAAATTGTTCACATCCATGCCCATGGTTTTTACAAAAAAATTTTGGGATGGAGGGTGTGTTTGATTCAAATTTACACGATGCAAGATTGGTTCTTAGTGGCACCAAACCAAGCCATCGTCTCACATTTTGGCTCTAATGAGGGAAACCATATGGCTACTTAGACTTTGCCATAGGGATTAGGGTGATCCTAAAACTCCCATGCTACGGGGACTTAGACTTCCCCGGCATCTATAGCTCAAAACCAGAGCATAATGATTTTCCCCTAAGAATGCCATCACTCAGTCTATCACAGGGAAAGGATCATCAGAAATCAATTAAGATAAATAGAAAAAATCTCTATGTTTGGGGTGAGACTTTAGATTACAAGACTTAGACATACCTGTAAATCACCTCTAACTTAAAGGGTTTAAGTGCCCTCACTACAACACATAAGAGAAGAAGAAGGGTTAGAAAGAGATCTATTAAGATGCAACATGTTGCAATGTATTATATTACTACAATCGCAATAGGATTTTCCATAATCATGGGACCGCGATTACAATCGACGTACCGCAATTGCGGTAACTGAGATCGATTTTCCCCTATTTTGCTCTATTTTTCTGCACAGCTACCAACTTTCTAACTTTGTTTTTCCTCTATTCTCTGGACTTCAAATTTTTTCAAAACACCTACAAAATATAAAAAATGCAATAACCATGTAACCGATAAGTTGCCTTCCATCAAATGCTTGATTTAACATTGTAGCACGATGATCCTTTATCAACATTCAGGATTTTTGAAACACAGCAACTCCACCATAGCCGCCCCAGGGCCTCCTACATTGTAGTGTTTCAACCCTTTCCCATTTTTTACAAATCACTTTTTCCCAGGTCCTGTAATTTGATAGCACCACTAGGGTAAACACTCAAAATAACAAAGGGTCCTGACCACTTAGAATGAAGCTTCCTTGCAAAAAGCTCCAAATGAGAGTTGTAAAGGAGTACACTATTGCATATATGGAATTCCTGCTTTAGGATCTCAGCATTGTGCCATTTCTTCATTTTGTCCTTCCATAAAGTGGAACTTTCATAGGCCTTGAGTCAAAAATCATCCAACTCGTGAAGTTTAGTTACACTTGAGTCGGAAGCTTCTTTCCAATACATATTTTACTTCTACAATGCCCACAATGCTTTATAATGGATTTCGATGGGCATGCGATATATCTTCGCGAACCCCAATTGATAGGGGGACATACCACTTGGTGTTTTTTAGTCCATCCTATATGCCCAAAGTGCCTCATCAAATTGTCTTGCCCAATTTGTTCAGCCTACATTTATGTTTTTTTCTAGGATAATTTTATATCCCTATTGGACACTTAAACTTGGCCACTTGTTTGGGGTGGTATGGGATTGAAAACTTATGCTTCACCCCATATTTATCAAGAAGAGTCCTAAAAACCCAGTTGAAAAAGTGTGAGCCTCCATCACTAATAATGGCAAGATAGCGTTCCAAATCTTGTAAAAATATATTTCTTCAAGAAGAAAGTTACGCTTTTTCTCTCATTGATCGAAAGGGAAATGACCTCCACCTATTTGGAGACATAATCAACCGTCAATAATATATATTTGTGACACGACTAGAACCAGGTTCTAGTCGTGTTAGGTGTCTCAAGCGCAACTGGAACTGTAGACCAGCCCCAATACCCAACTATAACCACCCTACACCCAATGTTGGATGAATTCCGAATATATATAATATTAAAAAAATGGAGCAATCATAAATAAAATATAGTCAACTGGTGTCATCCCTAATACCAATACAAATGCTAAGGATGACATCAATGTTGATACCGCCCATACCAACCCAATGTAGTCCCACTAAGCCTCTATCCGAAAGTCAAACAATACCCAGTCAGGACATACCCCCGAACATAGCCAAAATAAAAGTCTATGACATGACAAAAGTATGTAGAGAAATCCATAACATGGAATGAAGCCTTCCAAAGTATGGAAGCTAACCACTTTAATTCAACACAAGTTGTCCCCAAATCTAATCACTAAGCAGGAGGAGTAGTATGGTTGGTTCCTATATTGTGTGGGGTTACAGAGCCCGAAGATGGGTTAGTGGGTGAATGCTAGCATGTACTTAGGATAATGATGCCAATAATTAAAACCAAGTAAATAACCATATTAATTCATATCCATATATATATATATAATCCATGTCATAAAAGAGAATCGAGTTTAGAATGCCTTAAAAATCGTTAACCTTGGTATGTGTAACTTAACCATCCTAGCACTACCCATGGGCTATATGGTCCAGTGTACCCCCTGAACGGGCCCCGATGCATGTAACCGAATGAACTAGAGATATCATAGGGGCAAGGGATTCCCGTGTACCCTTCATCCCCCATGATACATGTATACAAGTATAACTTAGGGGATTCCTATATTATCTTCAAGTATATGGTCACCATGACCAATCCTCATGTCGGCAAACATTAGTTTCCAGTGTCCTTCCTTTGGAATCATACCTTCACAGTTAGTTATCATCACCCTCCATTATCGCATAATTAAAACCATTAGCACAAAACCAAACCACCAATTCCATATATTATTAACCAAAGATATAAGAAGTGGTATCGTCATACTGACTATAGCTTGCATACAATGTTATTAGCCACCACTTAGTGGATTCCCATGTACCCCATAGGTTTAATTATCAGAATTACTTGGGAGATTCCTATGTACCCCCTAAGGTTTTAAATTAAAGCCAGGGACACCAAGGCCTTACCATTTAGTGATAAAAATTATCTAACCAATTTAGGTTTCATTACCATATTATACCATGCAAAGTTTTCAACGAAAGTGCAACAATGCAATAAACTTATTCTCATAGGCATTTTAACAAACATATTGAGGGCATATAATTTCCAAAACCAAAACCAAAAGCCAATTGACCATTCCCATGCAACCATACGTTAAAACTACTATTATAATATGAAAACCATAAGTAAAAACATGGGAAAACATAAATCAACAATTAATAACAAAAACCCCTAACATATTATTCAAAACCAAATCATACCCATAGTAAAATCATGAAAACCATTCATTAAAACATCATTTTTATTGAACTAACAAGGAGGGGGGAGTAACATGCCTTAGATACCAAAGAGCACACAAAGAAACCACCCTTGAGAGACTTAATTGACCACCTTAAAGAAACCTTATCCTCTTCATAAACTAAGAGCTTGAGAGAGATTTGTGACACGACACAAACTGGGGCCATGTCGTAATGGGCATCCCAAGTCCAACCTGGACCGGGGGACACCCCTCTTACCTAAACCAATCTATAAATACATACCCCGAGTCAGATGAATTTTGAACATATAAAAAGATAGCATTTTGTACAATTCAACACTCTGGGATAGGTCTATAACCATGACAAACCCAAGCAAGTCCAACCATCCAATACCCAACCAATAACCATACCAAATTAAAAATAATAACCATGTACTAGTCCATATAATAATAGGATGGAGCAATCATAAATACAGTTAAATGGTATTATCCCCAATACCAATGCCAATACTAAGTCTGACGCTACTGCCGATACTGCCCATACCAGCCTATAGTAGTTACACAAAGCTTCTAATCTAAAGTAAGATAATATCCTATTTGGACATGCCCCCAACCATAGCCAAAACCAATGTTTATGAAATAACTAGAGTATGTAAAGAAAATCATGATATAAAATATATCCTTCTAGAAAATGAAAGATCACCACTTCAATCTAACAGCTGATCCCAAATTCGATCACTAAGTCAGAGGAGTAGAACGATCGGTTTATACGTTACATGGGCATATAGTGCCCGAAGATAGGTTTGCGGGTGAATTCTAGCATGCACTCAGGATTAGGATAAAATAATGCCAATCTCTAAAACCAAGTAAACTAACCATATGCATTCATAGCCATACATATATATATATATATAACCATGCTAAGAAAAAGAATTGGGTTTAGCATTCCTTTAAAACCATTAATATGGGTATGTATAGATTAATCGACCTAGAATAACCCATAGGCTATATGGGTCCAGTGTAACCCCTTAAATGGGCCTTGATACATATAGCCACATAAACTAGAGATACCATAGGAGTAGGGGATTCTTGAGTATCCTTCGCTCTGCATGATATGTACAAGTGTACTTAGGAGATTGTCGTGTACCCCATAACAATCATATATAGTCACCATGACCAATCCTTATGTCTGCAAATATGAGTTTCCAGTGTCCGTCTATTACACACACACACCATCATGGTTAACTATCATACCCCGCTATTATTGACCAATTAAAACTATTACCACACGACCAAATCACCATTTCATTTGTTATTAACCAAAACTATAAGTAGTTGTATCGTCATACCGACTATAGCTTACAAGAAATATCCTTAACCATTCTTTTTAAGAAGAAGGGATTCCCATATAGCCATAGATTACATTATTAAGTTGACTTGGGGGAATCTCATGTACCCCACAAGATGTTTGTTATTAAGTTTTCTTGAGGGATTCCCTTGTACTCAACAAGTTTTAAACTAGACCAACCATAACCACCAGGACCTTACCATTCAACCATTCAAAACCATTTAAAGCATTTAGGGTTCCATCACCAAGTTATACCATGCATAGTTTAATGAAAGTGTAACAATTTAACCAAAAATATTCTTACAGATATTTTACAAAACAAGTTGGGGCATAGTGTTGCCAAAGCTAAAACCATGTACCAATTATCCATTCCCATGAAACCAATTGTTCAAACAACCATAATAATATGAAAACAATAAGTAAAACACATAGGAAATCCATAACCAACCATTGTAACCAAAACCCCCAACATATATTTGAAAACCCAAAACCATACAACATTTATGCCATGGAAATAATTCATAAACACACCATTATTTTGAACTAATAATGAGGGAGAAGTACCAGCCTTAGATTAAGAAGATGACAAAGAGAAATCACCCTTTTAAGTCAAATATTGATCACCTTGAAGGAAACCCTAACTTTCCTTAACCCATGAGCCTTGAGAGAATTTGAGAGTGTTTATGAGAGTGTGATTGATTGCAAATAGTTTAACGAACCCCTTAAAAGGTTATTTATGTTGTGGGGTCATACTAGGTGATAACGCTCAACTTACATATCAATTCAAGTTCAAGGCAGTCGTTGTTAATATATTTACCCAACTTTGGAGTCGGGGTCGAATCCACGAGGAATAATGTGAGTGGCGATTAAATTAGTTCAAAATAATAGATACAAGTTAAATTCAAACAAATGGCATAAAAAGATAAAATGGGGGATAGGTTCCTACACTAATATTTCTTTTTAGATTTTTCTAGTATAAATTCTAGGCTATAAATAATTAGAGTTTTAACACTTATTCATGGATCTCGGGATTATTCATTAGTAAGAGAGTGTCATGTGGGAGTGAATCATCAATATCAATTTAGTAAATCAAATATAGGTAGGCTTGGTTATAGATTTCGATGCTAGTCTTTCAACAAAACACCAAACTTTTACCCATTGCTTCTTTTGAATACCTATTGGTGTGCTCAACAATTGGTAACCACAACCACAATTTAGGAATTCCTATTTCTAGGATGATGCCCATGGCATTTTTAACCTCACATTCACCCTTATGTCTAAGATAGTGAAAATATATCAAACAACACTAGTAATTTTATCTATTATTTCTTTGGTCTCCACATCCCTCTTTTGAGGATGATATGGATTCCTAAAGTTTACCCAAAGCCCTTCTTTCGAAGATGGTCTTGAACTTTTTAGAGCTTGGGGCTTTCACTCATCAAGCCCACGTGGGTATTTGGGGCTTTCACCTATCAAATCACAACAAAAATAGCATAGCAATGATAAAACCCACAAACATGAACTACCAAATAGATGCTAACAATAATAACCCATACACAATTTAAATTCGTATTCACACATAACCCCAAGAGGGAGAGTTAGCTACATATAAGATAAATAAGCATAGATATACCCATAATCTCTATTTAAATGAATTGTTAAAGAATTAAGAGAATATTACTTCAAACTTGGGTCTCCCACAATATCAACAATGAAAGTGAGCCAATCTTTCACTTAGAAAGTCTCCAATGTATTCTTCACCTAAAATTTATATAAAATTTTCTTCTCCAAGAATAGAGGCTATGAACTACTAAAATATAAACCTAAAAATTGGGGAAGATAAAATTCTTATAATGATAGGGTTTGAGTTATTTTTTTCAAATTGGGATCCGCAAGTGCAATTATAGTTTTGCCCTTGGCCTGAACTCCTCCTCTACGGCCGCGATCGCGCGGGTGTGTTCGTGAACGCAGCTATACGACCACGATTATCTTTAGCGACTACGGTTGCTTGACCTCTATTTGACTGCCACTACCGCGGTCACTAGGCCGCGACCGCGACACCTGAGGCCCTTTTGTTTCCGATCTTCAGCTGGACTTTTTTGCTCCTTTTTATATCATTTTGGATCTAATCCTTATCTTTCCAACCTTTTAACTCTTTGCCTACAAGAAGTCAATATTAGTGCATCTAATCACAATTGTGTCTCATTTACTCATCCATAATAAGGTAATGTGCATGAATAATGAGTGTGATTGAGTGGTAAACTCACTATTCATCAAACACTCCCAACTTAAGGCATTTGCTTGTCCTCAAATAGCACTACCTCTTATCATGAGACAAAATCACTAAAACCCAGCCTTTATGCCTTAAAGATCACAATGACCTCAACTGTAATCGTAACCATAAATAGCTCATTACATATGGGCTAAGCTAACTTTGCTACATCCCCCTTATAAAATACTAAAACCAAGGCTACATAGGTCTTCAAAAAGTAATCAAGCAATAAAAAACAATACTCTAGAAGTGGCTCTCTTTAGACCACAACTAAGCTATACTCTATTTGCCTCATTACCGAAATGTGAAAAATCACCCATCTCAACTTGGTTCATATACCATCCTCCTAAGAAAGAGAATTCCTTACATCAAGCTATAAAATATGCAACAAGAAATTTTAAGTACACAAACTCTCTTTTCCATAAAAGAAATCTTAATGCAACAAGTGTTATACCATAGGATTTCCCCTATTTTCAATCACCACTACAAAGAAAGTAAATGGTTGAACATCTTAAGGAACTTTCTAAGCCTGTAATGTATGTTTGGGTTAGGGTAGGATGTTATTTGGGGACAATATGTCTACTCCCTTCCTTGAACATCAACATCACACTTTTTAATTTTTTATGACTACTGGCCTCTATTCTTTATTTTCTCTCTTTTCTCATGCCTACAAATTTCTCCCCTTATTCACCACTTTTCTTTCATTTCTTTTTCTTGTAACTTATGCACAATTCTTTCCTTTGGTCAACTCTTTCATCTTCTATTAATTTGTTTTCAACACTTAGGCACATATGTCATTTGACTAATACTTCGTGGATCCACACTTCCTTCCATTACTTTCACCACCCCCAATGTAGGCTTTAAGCCTTAGGTTGCATTTTGAAGTTCAAGAAGGGTATGGTTCAATAGGGGGATAAAAAGAATGGAACATGGCTTGTAATGAGTTTGCCAAAGATAGGTGTAAAGGCTCAAAGTGGGTACTAGGGATATAATTATGCACAGGAAGGCTTTTTGGGCTAGAGTGGGTTCTAAAATCACAAAGATCGCCTAAGATCATTTCTCCAACAAAATACAATCAACATTAGCTTTGAAAGAATAACGAGGGAAGTTCTAGACAACACAAGTATCCAAGAGAAGAATGCCAAAAGCTCACCGCACAAGGAATGCAAAATTCACCAATGGGGCTCAAATGTCCCTCCCACTAGAGACAAATTTGGAGTATCTAATTCTTTTCATAAGTCAAAATTTGTGAAGCTACAAAAAGAGAAAAATATTTGTTACAAAGTTGCTCACGTCCATGCCCTTCATTTTTGAAAAAATTTGGACGGAGGAGTTTTTTTTTGTTTTACATTAGTAACGCTCTCAATTTGCTAAACTATGGCTGCAACCAAATCCTTAGTCTTATATTTAGGCTCAAAATGGGCAAGATAACCAAATGGCTACTTAAACTCCACAAATGGTGTATAAAGTGACCCAGTTTTAGCAAAATAAAATGCCACAAGTACTTAGACTTCCCTTGCATTCTTTACATTTATTATCGGGTACTCAAAATATTCCTATATCTATGCCTCAAACCCAAACAAGACGCTTAACCTTTAAGAATGTCTTCAATTAATCCATCAAAGGGCAAAGCTAGTCAAGAATCATAGCCTAAAAATACAATTAAAGTAAAAGAAAAGAACTAAAACTAAAAATCACATGACAATCCTTAAAATGTGGGCACCATCAGAGTACCCAAAAATGTAGTATCTCAAAACAAAAGAAAAGCAATATCCATAGTGTCATCCAAACCACTACCCAAAGACATCCAAGCAGTACAAATATAGGGACAGGCACCCCTAACTTAAAATATAGTAGTTCCCCCACTTCCTAGTTAACACGATAAGAGTAAAGGATGTTTTCTGAATCAGCTTTATCATCTCTAATATACGAAGCAGGGTATCCACTGTCATCAGCACCAAACCTCTCAACAGAGGCGCCATCATCACTCTCGCTCCTCGATGAAGGTAGATGTTCTTTAGATTTAAGCACTTTGAAGATGCCTTTTAGCCCACTCCATATCTTGGTCAATATTTATTCTTTTTTTCCCTCTTCAACATCTTTTCTTGTGACTCCCAAAGGTTCTGCTGTGATATTACCAAAGATAACTATGCTCTTTCTAATTTTGCAAACCTACACCTTGCTTTTATAGCTCCTCCTGATATATTTCATAGTCGGACTGAGCCACATATGAATGTCTAGTAGTGAAGGATTCTCCTGGCCCCTGGGTTAGCCCTAGAGCATGTTCCCTGATAGCAAAAAGTTTGTCAAATAATTCTAGGAACTTCTCTAGGACTCTTTCCATAGAGATACTCCTTTCTAGGAATAACTTGGACCTTGGGAATTCATTGTAACACTGGTGGTGGCTTTTCGGGGAAATGGTTCTTATATTGTCTGAGTCTTTCATTTTGTAGCTGAGCACCTATATGGACATACTTCAAACTATTTTTAATATGTACAAAGAAAAACTTATGTTAGAATAGCAATAAAAGCACTTGTGGCATACCATAGGAGATTTAGGGGTGAAAAAAGGTGGGAAGAAGTTTGGATTTCTTTAAACAGCAGTCCTTAAGTGTAGCGACCGCAGATCATTGACTACGATCGTGCTTCAGCAATCACAGTCATTAGGTCTGCGATTGCGATACTCGAGACCATTGTCAACAGTTCTGCCTTGCTCAAGATGAAAGTAGTTAACACCAACTCTGTCTTCCAACTAGGCACATAATATCATAATAATATAAAGTAAGCCCAACTTGTGTGATTTTAATCTCCTCCCCAAACTATAAGTAGTTTACCTTGAACTCTTTCGGGCATTGAATGAAGACATAATATACATGTACATTTCAACCATGTTAGTTTAAAATATGGTTACTCAAGACTACCTCAAACGTTGTGTAAACATCCTACAACTGCTAACCACAATAATAAATACAAATAAATATAGTTTTGATGTTGTAAAAACTAATTTATGCTAGTGTTCAATCTACATGTCCCAGGCCTATAATGAAAATAAAAGTGAGGGAGTTTGAGACTACATACTAGATAAAAGATGAAAATAGGTTGAGGTGAACTCTTGGCTACTTTACACAATGCCAACAAATAGGAGAGTTTTGAGAGAATTTTAAGAATGAATGCATGGGGAAAATGGCAATTGGATGGTCACTTAAACTGGTATAATAATGATCACAGTAGTTGTTCTGTGATCGTAAAATCATTCCATCAATAATTGCATTGACAAGGATTGTGGTTGCGGTAACCGAGGCTAAAATCTAGGCCTCTACACTTAGTTGTTCTGGCCAACAAGCCACTTTTCTAACTCTCTTTTTCATGGATCATTCTCAAACAAATACAAAAATAAAATCTACTCTATTATACATGAATAAAAGTATATGTACCACTTTTCATGGCATGATGCATTTCCTTCCATCAAGCGCTTCATTTAACGTCATAGCATGATGCCACCACTCCTTCCTTTTGTGTCTCCACTTAGAAAATCTGAATCTCCATCCCAACTTTTGTTCAACATGCGATGAGCGGCAGAGGGATAGAAAAGTTTAAATCTTCCAAGATGAAACTTTGAAATAGTTGTAAAATGGCAAGCAAGCTTCAATATCGCCATTTTAAAGACTTAAACCTTTTACCCAACTGCACATCAAACTTCTAAATTCGCTCTTTGGGTAAAATCAATAACATAAATAGGTCATTCCTTGTACTTCAGAAGTTGAGTGTCCTTTCCTTTGAAGGGTGGGACTCCATGTGCTCCTTCGGAATGACAAACTCCAAAATATAAGAGTTGGACTCCACCTCCCCACAATTCTTATTTGGTGAAAGGGATGGCTCCGCATCACATTCTCTATGTCTAATGTTGAAAAGTTGGTTGAACGAGGTCCAACACCTAACTTTGGGATAGCTTCCTGCAAAGCAGTGGTACCCTGAAATAAACTAGAGTCGTTATAAGAGTTTTACATTGATTCTTCTTTTAACTCTAGTTTTATTTCTTTTATCTTTGCCTCTCCTGCCTCATATGACTCAGATTCTTGGGAAGTCGCTGACGATTCTTCGCTACCAATCTCATCATCAAAGTTTGGTTTCTCATTGACATACTTTCTCTTTGATAATGGACATGGAAATGAATGTTTCAAGATTTTCTTCTTCGCCCATTACCTCTTCCGTTACTTCCAACCGATAAAGAATGGCTTGTAACGTTGGGTCACAACTATTGGCTCGGTATCTTGCTCTTCCTTTTTTCATTATCATTCCTATCACACTCATTGTAACGCCCCGAATCTGGTACTCAAAATGCCACACGGTGCGCATGACCTCAAAGGACCACAAGCTAACCCACGATTTATATCAGTACTTGAATATTTGATAACATACTATATAAATGCAGAAATAAAGGCTAAAAGGCCATAAGGTTCCAAACTGAGACATAATATCTGATAAAATATAACATCTGAGTGGGTATGAAATACTTAAAACAACTAAAATAACTATCTAATCATGATATTCTGAAAAGCCTCTAACTATCTAAATAAGGAAATGATGGGACATGTCCCTAACTAAATCCAACAACTAAAATAAACTAAGTACTGAAATGATAAAATAATGATCATGTCCTTGAATGATGAGGACTCACTGCTGACACTGACTATTGAGTACTGGAATGCTACTGATGCTCTAGAGCTCATGCTTCGGAACCTATGGCGTAAAGTAAAACACAATAGCACATATGCATCAGTACGATTGAATGTACTACTATGCATATGAGATAGGCTAAATGCAAAGGGTACATATCCATGAACTATACAAACTGACTGTATAATATGAACGTGAGAATACATGCATGAATAAGAGACTGTAACTGAATTCTTGATAACATGATTACTGAGTATAAGTAATGATAACATGAGATATTGATAACTGTATAATGGAAATAATTGATATTGAGTGACTGTATCTGATAGTCTAGGTTCTGATGGAACTAGCTGAGTTCCATACTGTTCTAAGTTGATTGTATCAGATAGTCCTAAAATTTGAAGAACTATATGAGTTTTATTACTGAGACTGAGACTGAAACTATAACTGTGGGAAGTATTCATCTAATCGACATGCCCCTAATACGCCATTATGGCTGAGTTGGGGTCCAATCTATAACCCTAATTGGAAGAGTGTCAATACCATGTCACTGGTAAGGACAAACTGTAAATGACCCTTATATAAAAAGTTACTCTAATGAGAATGGTGGGACCCTTATATAACAGGTTAGGCCACCTCATCTACCCTCATATAATAGGTTATGATGTCTCAACCTATGCTGGCTACATAGTTCTGGAGTGCAAAGATTGCTTCTAAGAATCACTCCCTCTAATAACAGGTGAGTTCCCATCCTTGGGCTCACTTGGTGCTAACTTCTACTCCTATTTGAATAGACACTAAAAATGATTAACTTAAGTGAACTGGAATGAGTTCATGAAGTTTCATTGACTGACGGAATACTACTGAGATTACTGAATTGCTGAGCTTTCTGAGATTTACTGGGATTACTGAGTTTACTGAATTTTCCTAAGTCACATGACTGGCAGAATTCTACTAAACATGGCTTGACTGAGGATAGCGTGAAAACATGACACTGACTCTAGGCACACAGCTAAATTTTTAGGTATAAGTACCCCCAAGACTCGATAGAAGTAAACAGACAAGGCGTGACATTCTTGAATACATGACCAATATCAACAATCCATAATACAATAAGTTAGGGATTTCATGAAGTACATGGTTATCACAAACTTATACATGAATAGAATTGCATGTAAACATGGTATAATTTCATAAGGCTAATTCATGAGCAATCCAACAAACATTTACAAGGCACATTTATAGCATGGGAGTTCTTTGAACATAAGGGTAAAACATGAATCCATCACTTAAGTCACAATTGAACTATATTACATGATTTTTAGTCTTTTAGGCATTTTATCAAACACCTTACATGCACTACTTAGGGAATAGGTATAATTATTAATTAACACATCATATACCACTCAATTCATGGATTTAAACTCATATACGAATGTAATTTCATAAAAATACATTAAGATTCCAACTTGGGAACCATACAACAACAATCACATAAACATAATCAACCCACAACATAAAATTCATAATACATGATTTAAAACATGATTCTGGGGCTTCATGGATGAAAGGAATCCATGAATGAACATATGCATACCTGAGTCAATGAATTTGGAAGGATTGATGGAGAGTTCTTGTGATTTATCCCTCGAATTTTGAGAGCTAGGGTTCTTGTTCTTGAGTAGAGTTGATTTTTATTTGAGATACTAATGCAAAAGTGAGCAAATAATGCACTCCTAGGGTTATTGATTTGTGTATCTTATTATATGTTTGGAACTCATCTCTATATTATTATATGTTCAAAGCTCAGCCGCTTCTTGTTATATTGTGTTATGGTTCGCTAGGCTAATAGGAGTGGTATTCGGTCCTTGGAAGACTTGAGATACCCGTCATGACTAGGCCCTGGTTTTGGTCATGACAATAGCAGTACATTCTACTATAACGACATATATCACAAAAATCACAACCATAATGATAATACAATAGCACTTGTAAAATCTAATAAGCTTTGATATAAGTTCATTGTATGCGATAAACAATCAGGTTATCAAAAAGTTATTCACTTTCCTTAAACCTGTATTGTATAAGCAATACTAAGAATTAGTTATCATTCACACATAAAACAAATTGGGTTGCAACTACATTTAAAACGACCACCTACCTTGATCTAAGATTGAAATGCTCAAACGAAGTTGAGGTTCCCTTTGCATGCTACCTTGGCATGATTTTGGTTTAAGAATAGAAACATAATATATCATCAACCAACGACCTACAATGTTAAGGATTATAACCTAATCCCAAACCCCAAGGCCAATTTTATGATCACCCTCATTTTAGGGTTTTACTACCATAATTCACTTTAAACCTACCAATTTTATGGTTGCCACAGTGAATTACAGTCAAGAAAGAGTAATTTAATGATTAACAACTAAAACCCACAGGTCTTACACCTAATTAACCCTTGTGTACTATAAAATATACTATGTCAAGCTTTAACCCTCCCCAAAACCCATAAACTAGTGATTCTAAGGTTAATTAATCGTAAACTAGTTGATAAGGATGCATTACTTACCCTTTAGGGAGAATATCAATGGAAACCTAATGAAAATCACCCAAATCACCTAAGTCATCACCCAAAATGAGTTTAGAATAATAAATCATTTTGGAGGAAATTAATGAATTTACAACAATTTTCCCTACTATAGCGACCCAATCCTGCTATAGTAGCATCGCTTTAGTGGGAACCGCTTACTATGATGGGTTGACTAACTTTGACTTCTGCTATAGCACAAATTTTTTTCTATAATAGAAGTTGTTATAGCTACATGCCACCTTCTATGGAGGAAGTGGGAAGGTAGAAACTCAAAAGTCCTTCTAATTTTTTGTTTTTTGCAGCACATACCTAAACCTTGACATCCAAAACTAACCTCTTTATGTCAAGTTTGAAATTTGGAGTTCTACTTACCCCAATTTACTTTAGAAAAGTCCTATGGATTCCTTATCGAGTTAGCTAACAAACTAAAATTTATTACTCTTACAAAATCTATTCCCGAATTATCCTAGACTATACCTCGCTCAGATTTCATCCAAGCCTAGCCTTGCCTGAAAATTTTAACTAACATTTCATGGAAATACTTAACCCAAATTTTTCCACAATTGACTTAAACATAACGACAGAAAGGGTTATTACAATCGATACCAATTTTACCCATCATTCATTCCCAAATAATAAAAGCAAGAAAAAAGAAAGATTAAAGAAACAAAAAGTACAGGTATTCTCAACAAGTTAGGGTACTTGTCCATGTCCTTCTTATTTTTCCAAGTGGCTTCATCAATCAGACGATGTTTCCATTGGACTTTACCAATTTAATTTCCTTTGTCGTTAATTTTTGGATGTCCCGGTCAAGAATGGAAATAGGATCCTCCTCATAAGTCAAATCCTTATCTAGTAAAACTAAATCCCACTTGATAATGTAATCCCCATCCCTATGGTATCTCTTAAGCATGGATATATGTAATATCTGTTAGACCCTCAACAATCTTGGTAGCAATACCAACTAGATGCAACTAGACCCACGTAATCAAGAACCTCAAATGTATGAATATACCGAAGTCTAAGATTGACCTTCTTGCCAAATCTTATAACTCCCTTCATAGGAGACACTTTCAACAAAACTTACTCACTAACATTAAATGACTTGTCCCTAACCTTACTGTCTGCATACTCATTTGGTGTCATGACCCAAAAACTAAGGGTCATGATGGCACTTATCGTGGGAAGTGTTGACCAGTAAACCAGTCACTCTAAGTGATACAAAATAAGGAAATAATATCGAAACCCAATGCAAGACTCCTAGAGCCGAGTCAAACCACACGTATCCAATAAGTAGCAGGAAGTACATAACCAAAGATACCATAAGAATATCCCAAAACCTAGTGTCATATTGGAAGAACAAACTAAATACATCTGGATTTCAAAAATATACATCAGATAATCCAAAAGAATCACAATCTGTCTACTAACACAAAAACAAGACATAATCTAAGCAAGAGGAGGTAGGTCAACTTTGGAAGCATAGATCGACCGCTACTTCAATAGTAATCCAAATACCGCCTGAATCAGCTACTGTGCAGTGCAATCATACCTGCATCTACATCAAAAGGGCATTGTACAAGTGAGTGCGATCCGGTTGTACTCAATAGGTATTATAAGAAGACTGAGCAAAGTAGAACATAAAACATATGAAATGCAAACTATGGGAACGTCACCTGTAAATAAGAAAATGTCCTAAATGGTAGCCCACACCGTCTCCACTAACAGTTATACAATATAAGTATATACCAAGTTACAAGTACAATAAAGAAAGAACATATACATAGATATCACATCAAAAATGAAAATACAACACATAATATACACAGTGTACGAAATACAATAAAGATGATGATAATGATGAAGATGATGATCATGTGATGCACGAGGCTGTCACTCAACCTCGGTATAAAAAATCGAGTTGTGCTTCCCAGGTAGGACCCATGAGGGGTCCGTCAACCCATATACAATCTAATATTTAATACCAATTTAATATTTGTAACTCATCTCCAGCAGATGCATCAACACAGGGATTTTAAAGATATCACATTTTTGTTAGAAAAAGTCAGTATTTTCAGTGTTTCCATGGTGGTAGCAATGTTTAATTAATGTATATGATATGAGAATATAATGCTCACAATTAAGTAGAATGACAATTTCCAAATCCAACCAATATAGCATTCACGTGAGCCAATAATCCACTCAATATGCCAACTATCCATGATCTAATATAATCCATATGACAATAGAATAAAATATACAACAATATTCTGTTAATAACACATAAATTCCAATTTAGGATTTTTTAACCAAAAAGATACAAGTACATACACAAGGCCAACAACATCATATAAGACCCCACACGATCACACATAGAAAATAATACCTCAAAACCACCAAATAACATCATAGGCCCCCACACGGGCACATAATCACATTAACATATTTTCCCTGATTCAACCCCATACTCATAGCATGCTTTTACATTAATATTAACTACCCAACACAGTCTGAAGAAAGTTAAGACATAACCTACCTTAAATACTGAAGAATAGTCCAAAAAGCCTTTAATACAGAGCTTCCTCAATACAAATAAACCCAAAATCAAATAAAACATACAAATATAGAATTGATGTGTCAAACAAAAGCCAATGATACCCATATTGCCCACTTTTAAGTCGGGGTCAAAACAGACCCCCAAAATAGGTTTTAGAAAGAAGGGTAAATTAGAAATTTAGCTCAAAAATATATTCTTCATGATTAAAGGAACCCATAAGAGAAAACCAAAAGTTAAAATGGGTTGGAATTGGGTTCAAATCAAAGAATTACTAAATTAGGCCTTCTGGGCCAAAATCCCAAAATTTCACTTTTGAAACTAATTTTTAATAAGATTTAAATAAGAAGAATCAAAGAAAAATAATTGAAATAGGGATTTGGAGCTTAGCCAAGCTTGAAAATGGAAGAAATTTCCAATATCTCAAAATGCCAAGCTCCACGTCGTAAAAATAGTAAAAATTGCACATGGGGTATAAAAATAACCCAAGCATCATAAGCAGACATTGGGTTGCTTAAGAAGACATCGCTTCAGCGACTAGGTCTTTCTTTTGTGATCCTTCCTGGTCAGCGAGTGTCGCAAAAGTGACCCGGTTGTTGCTAAAGTGAGTCAATCATTACTTAAGCGACAACTCAACTGTCAAGCCAGACCACTTAAGTGACCAATATATTGCTTAAGCAAATGCACTAGCTGAAAAGGGCATCAAATGGTGACTAGGAGAATTAAAAGTCTCTGCGGACCCCTCGATATTCATTCGAAATCTCGAGAATGCAAACAACCTATGATACTAGACTAAATTTGACACTCTGACTTAATAGAGAAATAAATTTTTAAAAAAATTATTTTTATAGAATTGACCCCCATAACCTAATTTGACAACTTTCTGACCATCTGTCAAAATGAGACTTAAAATCTATAAACCTACACCAACCATGGTATTTCCATTATGCCATCTGACGCACAGAATAATAAATGTTGACCGAAGATAACTAATAAGCCTTTATAACCACCAAAAACCCAAACTCGTACAAAACACACCAAAAAATGTTAGGAATTATTCCAATCATCACCACGACCTAGAAATACCACAAGCAATAACAGGGAGGGGTAAAATGGTTATATCACATAGAAATGAATAATTCACAAAAATCACAAAAGATCAAGTCATTATATGATCGACTACTTACATGATCGACTACTAAATATCTAGTTCGATTTCGTGCTATAGGCAAGGAAAAACCTGAATAAGTGAAAAAATGGGGAAAACTACCACGCATATCAAACTTGAACTCCTTAGTCACCTCATCTAAAGGTCGATATATCCACTGACCCTTAACTACTGGTATATCTCTAGAGCACAACTATCTAACATCCCTGGCTAAAAAAGAGATGGGCTTCTTAGCAAAAGACAACCTCTCATATAACGGGACTCAATCCCAACGAATGATATAAAACTCATCTAGAATGTAATGTCAAATCATGGTAACATGAAACACTTGATGAATAGGTGATAAATATGAGGCTTATGACCTAGCCGTGATGGGCATGCCAAGTCCTCCTAGGACCAAGGAACGCCCCCTTTGACTAACCATAGAGAACACACACAAACATATAACAACGGATGAGTTACGACTATATAACAAAATAGAGTAAATAGTTACTGAAATTTTTATGCATGACAACAACCAAAATTATCCATAGTAATCCACAAAGCCTCTATACCATCAAAATAACCAATGTTGGGATATGCACTCGAATCTGACAATGACAATGTCAATGATAATATTAATGTGAAGTCTATAATTCTAATTCATCTAATGAAACTGGTGGAATGATCAAGTCTTTCAAATAATGTAAGCTCACCACTCAACGACAAATGATTGACAAACTAAACCAACCCACCTAATACTGCACAGAAAAAGTAGGATTTCCTTTAGACCTTATATCGCGTAGAGATACAATGTCTGGAGATATTTAGTGGGTTAAGCACTAGTATGTAACTTAGGGGTAAGGAGTAAAATAATTCCTTGATCAACAATTCAAAGTTCATTAAAATCCAATGTACACGATCACATGAATATACATGTAAATATCAAATATCAGGATAGGTTACATCGCATAGGAATACAACATCTGGAGATAGTTAGTGGGTTAAGAACTAGTATGTAAATCAGGGGTAAGAAGTAAAATAATTCCTTGATCAACAGTTCAAAATTCATTAAAATCCAATATACACGATCACATGAATATACATATATATATATATATATATCAAATATCAGGATAGGGTACAGGTCTAAGCATGCACATTAAAATTATTAACCTAGACTATGTATCATATCCATTATAATAACACACCACGAGCTATACAAGTCCAACTCTCCCATAGATGAAAGTTCTCTGGTCTGTGTGGCCACACGAAGCAAAGAATAATCACATATACATATGCACTATGAGGGATCTAACCTCCCGACTTATATCAAGAGTGACTTAAGCACTTAGTCATATAACATGGGGGACTCGAACCACACAGTTATTTAGACCCCTATGTCGGCAACTACATTCCAGTATTGGCCCCTCAGGATCTCCACATTCACGGTATAGCTACACAACCCCCTTTAAAGACTAATTTAAAATCTTTTCACTCATGCCCAATCATCAAACAATGAGTCATTCATTAAGGAATTATTAAGTGGTATCGTCACACTGACTGTAGCTTGCAATCATATATCACTTTACCAAATTAATAAATTTACCAATGGGACTATAACCCAGTTAGACAATGAGACTCTAAAGTTCGACGTATGAACCAACTCATGTAGCCAAGTAGGACTCTAACCATACTATCCAATGGGAATCCAATTTGCCAAGTAGGAACCAAATTATCTATCTAAGTAGGACTCTAACCCCTCAGCCAATAGGACTTTGAAGTTCTCAATTCAAGTTTAATTCATGGCCCTCAAGCCTTCTTTAAAAGTCAATTTAGGTTCCATTACTTTTTCATATGGTGCAAGATTTAAAAACGCTTTTTAATAATCAAATTCTCATGTTCAAAGTTAATTTCACACGATTGGGTTGAGGTTATTGCAATCTTCAACTCATTAACTCATCAAACTTGGGGATACCACATTCCCCATTCAATTCAAAAAGCCCATGTATCAAATTGGTTTCTAAAACCACCATTTAAAACATATACAATGCATATGTAAACATGAAACATCACATAACAACAAACAATGAAAACCCTCAGCCCATATCCAAAAACCAACAATTAAACCACATGAGTAACCACTTAAACACATACTTTTAACAAACTAAGTTTTGGAGAAAGAGGTACATGCCTTAAAGGATCACAATTTTGGAGGGAATTTTCCCTTGGAAGCTTTAGATAATCAATATTGAGAAAACCCTAATACTCTTGCTTGAGAGAATTTATGAGAAAACAGAAGTTATTTTGGTGTGTTATGGATAGGAATGAGGTCCCAATAAAGTTTTAAAGTTGTGGGTTATGTTTATGAAAAAGGAAAATATCCAAAATTCCCTTAATTTAAAAGATGAAAAATTTCCACCAGAGACGACGGATCACTATACGATTCGTAAAGACTCAATTAGACTCATAGCGCCTGAGTCGTTATCAAGATAGAAAGTTTTGGGTACACATTTTTCACCCTATGATTGGTATCTTACGACTTGTATGGAGTCATTATGACTCGTTGAGTCTATTCCTACTCAAAGAAGCACACCTTGGGCATCATAATTGTTTGGCTACGCAAGGGGCTATACGACTGATAGAGAGTCTTTATGACTTGTTACCACATTCGTCACCAAGGAAGCAAATCAAGAAAAACTAATTGGACACCCTATGATATTGGTCCTACAACCCATCAAGACACCCTACGACTCATAAGGTGAGTCGTAGTTAGGAAAGTGAGTTCATAAAATCAGAATTTTTCAGTAGCCAACACTAGGGGCATCATATTATCCTCCTCTTAGTGTCATTCATCCTCGAATAATGGGTCAAGGCATCCATTCGTACAATTTAACATAGAGCACAACTACACTTACCTTTAACAAAGACATAAAAAAAAAGATGTTAAGGAATACACATACCTCAAGCACGATTATCCAAGTCAAGAAACAAGAAAGGATACTTGAACTTTATGTCTTTTTTGGCTTCCTAAGTAGCTTCATCAAACTTATGATTCCTCCATAGAACCTTCTTAGAATCCACCTCCTTAGTCTTCAAATATTAGACTTGCCTATCCACATCCCAATCGAGACTTCCTCATAAGACAAGGAATCCAAAATACCAACACTATCCAAAGGAACTACCAAGGAAGGATCACCATACATTTCTTTAACATTGAGGCATAAAAGTTTGGATGAATGGAACCCAAGCTCGTAGGCAATTCCAACTCATAAGCTATATTGCCCATTTACTTCAAAATATGATATAGACAAACATAATGGGGACTGAGCTTTCCCTTCCTTCAAAACCGCATCACTCTCATCATGGGAAACACCATAAAGAATACCAAATCATCAACATAAAAATCCAAGTCCTTTCTTTTTATATCCGCATTACCTTCTCTACAGTATGGTGAACCAAGTCGGGACCATATAATCTGTTCTCGTCAATGTCAAACCCCACAATAAGAGACCTATACTTTCTACCATGAAAAACCTCGAAAGAAGCTATCCTAATACCTGTGTGATAGTTATTATTATATGCAAACATAATTAGGGACAAATGATCAACCTAACTACCACCAACTCCAAACACATAAGACCTTAGCATATCCTTCAAAGTCTAAATAGTCTTCTCCGCTTGTCCATTCATCTGAGGATGGAAATCAGTGCTAAGGTTCACCTTAGTTCCCAAACCTCTCTTGAAAGAACGCCAAAAATGTGATAATAAATGAGTATCCCAATAAGATATAATGGAAACTAGAGCACCATGAAACTTCACTACCTCCTAAATGAAAATCTTAGGATAAACCTCTGCCGAATAGTTAGTTTTCAGTGATAGGAAATGAGTGAACTTGGTCATCCAATCCACAATGACCCAGATCGAATCAAACTGAGTGCGAGACTGCAGAAGACAGTTAATAAAATCCATTTCAATTACTTCCTATTTTAACATGGACAACTTAATCCCTTAAGACAAACCACAAGGCCTCAAGTGCCCCACATTCACTTGTTGAAAAACCATACACTTGGCCACAACATCTATCTTTAATTTATTCTACCAATAGATCTATTTCAAATCATAGTACATCTTCTTTGATCCAGGATAAATAGTGCACCTCGACTTATGAGCCTTATCAAAGATCCTCTCTCATAGCCCTTCATCATTGGGAGCACACACCTACCTTGATATCTCAAGATACCATCACCACAAATCTCAAAAAGCATAACTTCCTACTGTCTCACGTCACCCATACAAATAATGGCACCATATCTTCACAGAAAAAACCATAGCCAACAATTCTAAGTGTCGGGTAAATATTATCATAACTTGTAACTATCTAAAAGCATAGGACATAACCTTACCATGCTACATTAACACACAACCCAGTCCCACATAGGACACATCATAATAAACAAAAAATCCTCAGTACCCTCGGCTAAAATCAAAACCAAAGCCGAAGTTATCCTTCAACTTCTCAAAACTAACCTCACAGGCATCTGACCATAAGAACTTTACCTTTTTCTGAGTCAACATAGTCAATGGGGGCAGCAATAGAAGAGAAACTTTCCACAACCTCCTATAATATCCAGCTAAGCCCAAGAAGCTCTAAATATCAGTTGGAGTCATGGGTATAGGCTACTTCTTAACCACCTCAACTTTATGTGAATCCACCATTATCCCTGTCACTAGATGCAACATGACCTAGATAGGTTACAATATTCAACCAGAACTCACATTTAGAGAACTTAGCATACAATCACTGATCCTTAAGGATTTACAAAATTACTCAGAGATGATCAACATGATCTTGCTTACTCTTACAATAAACCAAGTTGTCATTAATAAACACAATGATGAATAAGTCTAAAAACTGATGGAAGACTTGGTTCATAATATCAATAAATTCCACTAGGGCATTAGTCAAACCAAAATAAATGATCAAAAACTCATAATGGCTATACTTAGTAAAAAATAGACTTGGGGATATCCCCCCTAGACTTTAACTCATGATAATCAAACCGAAGATCAATCATAGAGAAGTTCTTAGCACCTTGAAGCTAGTCAAATATTTCATCAGTCCTAGGAAGAGGATATTTATTCTTCATAGTCACTTTATTCAACTGGTGGTAGCTAGATACATTTGAAGGGACCCATCTATCTTATGCATGAAGATCACAGAAGCACCCCCACGGGGAAATACTAGGACAAATTAAACCCTTATCAAAGAGATCTTTTAACTGCTCCTTAAGTTCTTTCAACTTGGTTGAAGCCATTCTATAAGGAGTGATAGAGATAGAACAAGTGTATGGAATAAGATCAATCCCAAAATCAATTTTTCTATCAGGAGGAACACCAAAAAGATCATCAGAGAACACTTTGGGAAACTCACAGACTACAGGGATAGATTTCAATGAAGGACCCTCGAAACTAGAATCTTTAACATGCACTAAATGGTATAGACACCCCTTAGAGATCAACCTCTCTTCTTTACTATACAAAATAAAAATTCTCTTAGGAATCAGGAACTACCTTCCCACTCAGTCACCAGCTCATTTGGGAATTGGAAACTAACCCTTTGAGTCCGACAATCTAGAGAGGCATAACATAAATAGAGCCAATCCATCCCACGATAACATCAAAATCTACCATATCTAATTCTATCAAGTTTGCCAAGGTCTTCCTACCATAGACAGATACCACACAACCCCCCTAAACTCTTCTAGCAATAACAGAATCACCCACATGGGAGGATATAACAAAGGGGTTCAAAATACTTCAAGTACCAAAACTAAAACAAACAGCCACATATGGGGTCACATAAGAAAGAGTAGACCTAGGATTAAGTAGAAAACACATATCACGGGAAAAGAGTTGTAATATGTCAGTGATAATATTCAAAGATTCCTTAAATTCCTGGTGAGTCGCACGAGCATAAAGGTGTTCCAACCAGAGACGGAGCCAAAAGTAGAAGTCTTTGGTATAGAAGATTAAGACATGGCAACCACAACCTTATTAGCACCGATAGAAGCCCAAATTGATAGACAATCCCACTGCAGGTGGCTCAACTAACCATACTTAAAGAACTTATTTCTCTCCTCCTTACAAAATCCATGATGCAGCTGCCTACAAAAATGACAAGGGGGCTAATATGGGGCAACTTATCTTCACTAGCTGAGAGTGGGCACCCTGTGTCGTAGAACCATCACGATTCTTGAAACAACTATCACTGAACAATTTAGGATATGGAGCACTAGCCATAAAATAAGAATAAGAATTTCCCCAGTTCTTCTTCTTAGACCACTGCTTGCCATCACCACTACTATTTTTCTCACATCCACCCTATTTTGAATATCGAAACTTCTTATTTTGCCTCTCCCCAATTTCTGATTACTTTTTCTTCTCGTCCTCTACTTATTGCATATGCACCACCAAGCTAGATTTATCCATGTCCTTGTTCAACAAGGCGACCTTGCATTTAAATACCAAGTCATGGGATAACCCAGAATCAAACTTACTTATCCTCTCCCCCATAGAAGATACTAACTCTCTAGCATAATGGGACAACTAGTAAAACTTCAACGCACACTCTTTGATAGTCATTATGCCATTTCTAAAATTCACAGACTCTACTGTCATTGATTCCCTTAACACCTAAGAAAAGAAACGATTAAGAAAGGCACCAAATAATTCATCTCG
Organism: Capsicum annuum; assembly: GCF_002878395.1. Lineage (NCBI taxonomy): Eukaryota > Viridiplantae > Streptophyta > Magnoliopsida > Solanales > Solanaceae > Capsicum > Capsicum annuum. The sequence continues at coordinate 13,732,417 of NC_061118.1, forward strand.
TAAGCCTACCTCAACATCATCACATCTAGACTGATACCACTCATTATACCACTAATATGCCACATCTTTAAGCCTATATACAGCAAACTCCACACCTTCATAGTCAGAAGCATGCATTACACAAAAAAAATTTCCATCTTATCAATGAACCCTTAAGAATACTCCTCAACCTTGGAACCTATGTAAATTAGAGGTTTAATACTCATGAACTGGCCAACTCTAGTGGCTTCGGCGAAAACAGCACCAATACCCTCGTACTCAGTCTGGTAAGACTGAGAGGTCACCAACTAAGTCAACAAATGAATAGAACGATGGAATTTTGTATTAAAAATATCTCCTAAAGTTGACTGAGCATGAGTGTCACCAATATAAGAAGGATCAGTGGGAACCAATGGAACCCCACAAGAGAAATCAGGAGCAGGGCCCTAGACCGGGTCTGTACTCCATAAGTAGAATGAGCTCCATTGACATTGTCCTAAAATGGGACAGAAGAGTTTCTATATTAGATATTCAAGGAAGCATGATCTGAAATGCGAACAAATGAGTATTAGAGAAGATTCAAGTCGATAAACTCTATAGCCAGAAATTAGATCACAAGAAAAGGAAAATATTCTTAAATGTTTTGTAGCCTCTCCCTTATAAGTGCGGCGCGCTACACACCCATAAAATAGACTCTATTTAACACGACTTTATGGATATCCAATGAAATCAAACCTAGGCTCTGATACTATCTTTTTCATGACCCAAACCAGGGCTTGGCCATGATGGACATCCCAAGTCCGTCGAGGACTGGGGACTACCCCTTTTGCCTAACCATACAAAACACACACAAACATATGATAATGGATGAGTTTTGAACATATAACAAGATAGAGTAAATAGTGACTCAAAAGTCTATGCATAAAAACAACCAAAATCATTTACAATAATCCACAAAGCCTTTATAGCATTAAAACATCCTACGTTAGGACATACCCCCGACTTGGACAATGACAATGACAATGATAATCTTAATGTGAAATCCTTAATTCTAATTCATGGAAGGAAACTGATGGAATGATCAATTCTTTTAGAAAATAAAAGGTCACCACTTTACTGTAAATGACTGACGAACCAAACTGATCCACCTGACACTGTGTAGGAAAAGTAGGATTGCTTTCTGACCCTGTATCACATGGGGATACAACATCCAGAGATGGTTAGAGGGTTGATCACTAGCACGTAACTCAGGATGTAAGGGTTAAAATAATGCCATGACCAATAGTTCAAAATTCATCAAATACAATGAACACAATCACATGCATATACATATATATATCAAATGATGGCATAGGGTACAAGGCTTAGCATACACTTTGAAATCATTAACCTAGATTGTATAGCATAATCGAAAAAATAAAGCACCCATGGGCTATTTGGGTCAAGCTCTCCCCTAGATGAAACGGCCCCAGTGTATGTCGATGCACGAACTAAAGAATAATCACATAAGCATATTCACTATAGGGGACTCAAACCTCCCAACATACATCAAGAGTGACTTAATAACTAAGTCATATAACATATGGGACTCGAACCACCTAGTCATTTAGACCCCTATCTTAGCAATCGTGATTTCCAGTGTTGGTCCTTCGGGACATCCACTTTAGTCGCATAGTTACATAACCCTCATTAATGCCCATTTAAAACACTTTTCACACATTCCCAAACATTAAACAATGAGTCATTTACAAAGGCATTATCAAGTGGTATCGTCATACTGACTGTAGCTTGCAAGCATATCTCACTATGCCAATTTAATCAATTTACCAATGGGACTCTAACCAAATTAGCGAATTAGACTCCAAAGCTTCACATAGGAACCAAACTATGTAGCCTAATTAGTGAATTAGACTCCAAAGCTCCACATAGGAACCAAACCATGTAGCCAAGTGGGACTCTAACCATACTAAGTTCAATTCATATTCCATTACTCTTATCTACTGTGCAAGGTTTCAAAATACTTTTCAATAAGCAAATTCTCATGTTCAAATCCAATTTCATAAGATTGGGTTGAGGTTATTGCATGCTTTATCTAATTAACTCATCAAACTTGGGGAAACCACATTCCACATTCAATTCACACATCCATGCATCAAATTTGTTTCAAAACCACCTTTTAAAAATAAACAATGCATATGTAATCATGAAACATCACATAAACAACAATCATTAAAAACCCTGAACCCATATCCCAAAACAAATAATTAAACCACATGAGTAACTACTTAAGCATAAGATTTTAACAAAGTAAGTTTTGGGGAAAGAGGTACAGGCCTAAAAGGATCACAATTATTTAGGGAATTTACTCTTGGATGCTCTAGACAGTCAAACTTGAGAAAACCCTAACACTCTTTCTTAAGAGAATTTGTGAGAACAAAGAAGTTATTTTGGTGTGTTATGGATGGGAATGGGGTCCCAATAAAGTTTTAAAGTAGTGGGTTATGTTTAAGGAAAAAAGGAAACGTCAAAAAACCCTTAATTTAAAAGCTGAAAAATTATTGCTAGTGACTATGGGCCACTATAATACTCAGAAAGATTCACTACGACTTGTAGAGTTCAAGTCATAATCAAGAAAGAAACTTTTTGGATACACGTTTGTCACCCTATAATTTTGTATTTTACTACTGGTATAATGTCATTACGACTCATTGAGTCTTGTCGTACTCAAAATAGAACACCTTGGCCATCATACTGGTTTGTCTATGGAACAAGGCTATACGACTCATAGGTAGTCTTTACGACTTATTAACTCAAGTCGTTGCCAAGGCAGCACCTCGGGCAAATCTCACTCGATACCCTTTGATTTGGGTCCTACGACCCATCAAGACACACTACAATTCATAGAGTGAGTCGTAGTTAGGACAGTGAGTTCAAATACTTAGAATTTTTCACTGGCCAACACCAGGGGCATCACACCACATCCCTAATAGTCCAAACAATTTCAGAAAGTACAAATATACCTTGGGCTAAGCTTACCCATCTTCCCAAACCTCGTCATGCCCTTCATGGGCGACACACAAAGGAAAACTCTATCACCAAAACTAAATCTCAAGGCACTAATTCTATGATTTGCATAGCACTTCTACGTACTCTGACTTGCTCGAAGTCTATCTTGAATGATCCGAACACTATCCAAGGACTCCTCAAGAAAGTCTATACCTTGAGGTCTAATCTAAGAAACCTCAAACCAACCATCTGGAGATTGAAAATACCTACCATACAAAGCCTCAAAAGGATCCATCTTAATATTGGAATGGTAGCTATTAATACATGAATACTCCGACAAAGCTTGATGTTGCTCTAACTGACCTTCAAAGTCCATCACATAAACGCAGAGCATATCTTCTAAAACCTGAATAGTCTACTCCGATGGACCATTAGTTTGGGATGAACAACTGTGCTAAGATCAACTGGGGTACCCAACTCCTCCTAAAAAGTATTCCAAAAGTAAGGTACAAACAGTGAACCTCGATCTGAGATGATAGATACTGACACACTATAAAGACAAACTATCTCATGAATATAGATACATGTTAACCTCAAAACAATGAAATAAACCTAAACCAAAAATGAAATGAGTAGATTTGGTCAATCGATCCACAATAACCCAATCACTATTAGAACCACAAAAAGTATGAGGAAATCTAGTCAGGAAGTTTACAATGATCCGTTCCCATTTCCACTTGGGAATAGGTAACCTCTGAAAGAAACCACCAAGCCTCAAATACTCGACTTTCACCTACTAACAACACAAGCAATAAGCAACAAAATCTGCTACATCCTTTCTCATTCTATGGCACTAATAGTGTTTTCTTAAATCGCAATACACGTTAGTAACTCCTGGATGGATAGAATACCTAGAACAGTGAGCCTCCTCAAAAATCAATCTAAGCCAATCACCCACTCTTGGAACACAAACTTGGCCTCAAATCCTTAAAATAACATATGGATAAAGTGATGTTTCCTTAGTCTCTCCACTCAACACCTTGTGCCAAATCACTCTCAATCAAACATCATCAAATTGAGGAGCTCAAATTTGCTCCCTCAAGAAAGACCTAGCCTCAAAAAATGCCAAAATACACCCTGGTGTTTAAATACCAAGCCTAACCATGTGGTTAGTCAAAGATTTAACCTCTAAGGCAGAAGTCTCTCATATGAAATAAGATGAACTAAGATACCCATGCTAGTCGACTTTCAGCTTAAGGCCTCCGTAACGACCTTAGCCTTGCCCAGATAATAGAGAATAGTAAAATCATAATCCTTAAGCAACTCAAGGCAATGATGCTGCCACTTATTAAGATATCGCTGGATGAATAAATACTGAAGGCTATAATAATCTGAGAATATCTCATAGTGAACTACATACAAATAGTGCCTCCACAACTTTAAAGTAAATATAACTGTTCATAACTATAAATCATGGGTAGGGTAATTCTACTCATGGAGCTTCAACTGATGAGAAGTGTAATCCATCACCTTACCCTCCTGCATCAACACAATACCTAACCCAACACCTAAAGTATCACAAAAGTTGATTAAACCCATGACCTACTTAGGTAAAGTCAAGATAGGAGATGATGTCAAAAAATCCTTGAGCTTTTGTAAGCTCACCTTACAAGCATCGGACCACTAAAAGGAAATCTCTTTGTGTCACAACTTGGTCAATGGAGCTGCAATAGATGAAAAACCCTCAATAAAGAACCAATAGTAACCTGCTCGACTAACATAACTCTAAATCTCAATAGAAGAAATTCGCCTAGACCAATCACTAACAACTATAATCTTAGTTAGATCGACCATAATACCATCCTTTGTCACCATATGATCTAAGAAAGAAATAGACTCCAACCAAAACTAACACTTAGAGAACTTAGTATAAAACTTCTCATCCCTCAATCTCTGAAGCACCATCCATAAATGCTCCTCATGGTTACCTCACTCTTAGAATAAACCAAGATATCATCTATAAATATAATGACAAAAGAGTCAAAATACGGTCAAAATACTCGATTCATTAACTCCGCGAATAATGGTTGGGGTATTTGTCAACCCGAATGACATAAGTTAAGATACGATCGAAATGCTCGATTCATCAATTCCATGAATATGGTTGGGGCATTTGTTAACCCAATGACATGACCAAGAACTCATAATGACTGCACTAAGTAAAAAAAAGTGGCATTGGAAATATCCAAAACTCTAATCCTCAATTAGACAAACCCAAATCGTAAATCAATCTTTAAAATCATTGAAGCACCCTAAAGCTAATCGAATAAATCATTAATTCGATAAAGAGGGTATTTATTCTTAAATCTGACCTTATTAGACTGCAGATAATCAATACACATATGTGTAGACCCATTTTTTCTTCACAAACAAGACAGGCGCACTCTAATGTGATATACTAGGTCAAAAAATCCCTTATCCAATAACTATTGCAACTGATACTTCAATTCCTATAACTTTACAAGGGTTATCCTAAAAGGAGGAATAGAAATAGACTTAGTGCCTAGCTTAACATCAATAGCAAAGTCAATGTCATAATTTGAAGGTATACCAGGAAAATCCATAAGGAAAACATCAATGAACTCATGGAAAATTTGATCAAAATCCAAGGAGGCGGTGAAGAAACACTAGTATCACAAATATGAGCCAGAAAAGAAAAACATCACATCTCAACCAAGCGACGAGCCTAGAGGAAAGATACAACTCTTTTGGGGCCCAAATGAAGCACACTTTCCAAGCTATCCTCGTCCCACCTGGAAAAGTTAAAGTCATGATATTTGTATAACACTTTAGGACAACATAATAAAGAGATAACCATTCCATACCCAAAATGAAATCAAAATCTACCATATCTAAGATAATTAGATCTACCCAAGTCTCATGCCCATCAAAGGTCACAACACAAGATCAGTATACCCGATCCACCACTAAAGAATCTCTGGTAGTGGTAGATACATAGATAGGCATGGCAAGAGGCTCACTAGAAAAATCAAAACCCAAAGAAAAATATGTATAAACATTAGTTGACAATTGATCTAGGGTCAAATAACACAAATGCAGATCTAAAATAAATAGGGACGATACCTATGATAACATCATCAAAAGCCTCTGTCTGTGGTCAGGCGAGTATAGATAGTACTATCTACGACTACTTCTTGACTAAGTAGGCCTATGACCACCACCACGGGTACCACTAACTCTACCTCGTGCACCTCTAGTAGAACCTCTATGTCTCACTGCCACTATAATAATAGGCCTAAAAATATGGCGAGGACAGTAATTAGTAAAATAGATAACCTTTTCACACGCAAACCAACCACTATGACTTAACTCAATAGAAGGAAGTACGACTAAGCTAGAATGACCACTTAAAACTCCCAAACTATAAGTCCCACTACCTAAACCTAAAAGGTTTCTTGTATTGGTCTACCATGATACCCACAGAAACCTCTAGAATCTCTACCTTAAGGAGTGTGACCTTTGAACTCACCCTGATAGTGCACCCTCTTGGTGCATCCTTAAGATGCTTAAATAATAGACTTAGTCATCTTAGAATGATCCACTATACTCTAAAATAATTCCCTAGCTATACCATCTAGGCATTATCAAGCTGAAGTATAACATTTGGCCCCTTCATGAACTTCTAAATATTTTTAGACTCGCTGGCACTACTGTCATAAGAATATCTAGACAAAGCATAAAAATATTCCTCATACTCCACAACAGTCATAGAGTCCTGCACCAAGTGTTAAAATTCATCTCTCATTTAATCCCTCAAACTATATGGCACAAACCTATCCCAAAAGTCCTCAGCAAACTGATCCCAACTAATCTCTAAAGAAATAAGAGTTCTGTAAATAACAAATGACTTCCACCAATCCATGGCTATGTCTCTCAGTAGGTAAGTAGTGTAAGAAACCCTATACAACTCAAGTGATCTAAAATTATGTAACTTCTTACGATAATCAATCAAGAACTCATAGGCATCCTCGTTTACAACACCACTGAACCTAGGAGGACCCAAATGAGTTAGTCTCTCAAACCTTTTTTAATCCTCAAAAGGCATAACTATACTCATAATAATATGAGGCATAGTGATTTTGGTGAGATCCCACATGAGGAGGTAACACAGAGAAATACTAAAATCCTGATGTCAAAGTACAATATTCAGATGCAGGCACTAGTGGAGGAATAATGCTTGGAGTGTATGGATTACCATAAGCAGATTTAGTACTAATATAGGATCCACACTCAAAATTAAAGACACACCATAGGCAGGCTCTAGCACAGAAGGAGGTACAATACTTAGAGCTGAGGAACACTAGGTGCTCAAAGGAGCACCCTCCAAATAGGTTAGAAATCAAATCAACAACCTTCCAAGACCTGGGTATAAGAACTCCATGGAACTGGAGTAGGCCCTATATCTCCAGCATGCACAACTTGAAGCTTAGGGGAGATTTCCTTAGTACTACCTCTAGATGGGGCAGATCCTTATATGTGTCGACTACCTCGACCCCATCAACAACTTTTAACTCACCCTTTAGATTGAGATTTCTTCTTAAAAAATAGCTCCCAAACCCTAACCTTATGGGATCTAGTCCTGACCATCCTTACAAAAATGAGTGAAAATTAGTTTAAAATACAGGGTATGGAAAAATCCACAAAATATAGAGTGAAATAATAGAAGTTTCCTATAGATATCTTATAGCCTCTCCAAGATAGATACAAATATTTGTGCATCGATCAGTGAGACTTTACTAGACATCCTATTCTCACACGGATGAGACCAATGAACCTAGTTTCTCTTATACCAATTTTCATAAGACAAAAGCTAAGGGTCATGATGGAATTTTTTGCAGAAAGCCTTGACAAGTAAGCCTACACCCAAAATGATATGAACTATACCAAAACACAAGGTAAGACTCCTAGAGCAAATTCGAACAAAACATATCCAATAAATACAAGGAAGTATATAACCAAAGATACCATAAGAATATCCCAAAACCTTGTGTCACAGTGTAAGAACCAAACTAAATACATCTCGAATGTCAAAAATATACATCTAATAGTCCAAAAGAATCACAATCTGTCTCAGGATACAAATCAAGACATAATCTAAATAAGAGGAGGTAGCAGGTCAACTCATGAAGTAACGACTAATCGCGACAGTACTCCAAATACTACTTGAATCATCTATCATGCGGCATACTCATACTTAGATTTACGCAGAAAGAGTGCAGTAGAGGTGAGTACTATCCACTTATACTTAGTAGGTATCATATACTGATAGAGCAAGGTAGAAAATGAAGCATATAAAATTTACATTTTGGGCATGCCACCTATGATCAGAAAATGTCCAAAATGGTAGCCCACACTGTCTCCACTACCAGTTCTATAATACAAGCATATACCAAAATACAAGTACAAGAAAAAAAGCACAAATAGATAAATATCATATCAAGAATGAGAATACAAAACAGAATTTACATAGTGTATGAAATCCAATAAAGATAATGATGATAAGGTGATGCACGAGGTTGTCTCACTACCTCTATATATACCTACCGAGCTATGCTACCGAGGTAGAATACATAGGGGGTTCGTCAATCCATATACAACCCAATACCAGTCCAATATCTATAACTCCTATCAAATATTTCAATGGTGGTACTAATGTGTCATGAATATATATAATATAGATGTAATGCTCAAACCAACCATAATGAGAATTTCTAAATCCAACCATTATACCAATCCACGTGAGCTAACAATCCACTCAATTTACAAATCATCCATGATCTAATATAATCCATATACTGTTGGAGCAAAATATACAACAATATGCCATTTATACCACATAAATTCCAATTTAGTTTCACCAAAAAAGATACAATCAAATATACATATACAAGGCCAACAACATCATATAAGACCCACACGGTTACACATATCAAATAATGTTCCAAAACCACCAAATAAAAAAAACATAGCCCCCTACACAGTCACATAATCACATTAACACATTTATACAACCCCATACACATAGCATGTTTTACATTATTATTAACTATCCAGCCCCGTCTAAAGAAAGTTAAATCCTAACCTACCATGAATGTTGGACATCTGTCCAAAAAAAACCTTTAACATAGAGTATTCTCCTCATGAACGAACTCAAAATAAACTACAACACAAAAATATAGAATTTGTGCATCAAAAAGAAGCCAATAAATCCCTTATTGCACATATCTAAGTCAACGTCAAAACGGATGCTCGAAATGAGTTTTCAAAAAAAAAGGTAAAATTAGAAATTTAGTTCAAAAATATATTCCCCATGATTAAAGGAACCCGTAGTATAAAACCTAAGTGAAAACGAATTGGAATTGGGGTTTAAATTAAAGAATTACTAACTTAGATCTTTCAAGTCAAAATTCCCAAATTTCACTTTTGAAATTGAGTTTTAATAAGATTTAAATGACAACAATCGATGAAAAATAATTGACATGGAGATTTGGAGCTTCTGCAAGCTCGAAAATGGAAAATTTGCCCAAGAACTCAAAACACCAACCTCCATGTCTCTAAAAGAGTGAAAAATCACAAAAATAAGGTAATACATATAACCCAGGCATATATTAAGTGAACACCGGGTTGTTTAAGCAAACATCACTCAAGAAACCAGGTGTCACTTTCATGATGTTGTCTGGTTAGCAAGTGTTATGTAAGCAACCCGATTATCACTTAAGAGATAATTGCTTAAGTGAGATGGTCGGTCCTTAAACGACATCTAGACAGTTAAGATAGACCCCTTAAATATCAAAAATGTCACTTAAGTGGATGCACTAGCTAACTAGTTCATCGTCTAGAGACTTAAAGGATTCTAAGTCTCCGCGGACCCCTTGGGATTCATCCAAAATCCCAAGAACACAAATGAAATATACTACTAGAATAAATTCGATGCTACGGACTCAATGGCGATATCATATTTTCAAAAAAAATGTTGTTTTCAATTGTTGAACCCCAAAATAGAATTTTACAACTTTTTGAATCGTGGGTTGAAATGAGTTATAAAAGATGTAAAACCACAACAACCATGTTACCAACATATAATTTATGTTTTAGATCTGTTGGTGTAGTCAAACCACATTGAAATGTATTGGGAACCACTCCAATCATCCCCACACCTCAGAAATACCACAAAGAAAAAATTGGAGAGTTAAAATGGTCAAATCACATAAAAATGAATAATCACAAAAATCACAAAAATCAAAGACAGTAAATTTGGCCTATTCTGGGCTGCCAACAACTTGGTTTAGATAAACCTCACCTATTTCCTGAGCTTTCTTCACTATATCAATTTTCAAAGCCTTTAAATAATCTCAAACCATCCTGTAGGTGATCTAAACATCCTCTGATGGAGTGCCTAGAATGGGGCCATGTCAATGCTAGAGTGATAATTATTTTTGTATAAAAACTCACACAATAGCATGAACTGGTCCCTATGGCCATCAAAGTCAATCACATATGCTCTTAATATATCCTCAAGTACCTGAATCATCCTCTTTAACTATCCATCAATATAAAGATGAAAGTTTATGGTAAAAGTAAGTCTAGTGGCCAACTCTTCATGCAACCTATCCCAAAATTTAGAAGTTAATTGTATACCTCTATCTAAAATAATTAAAAGGGGAACCCTCTGTGACCTCACCATCTCCTAAACGTAGATCTTGGCCAACTGCTTAGATCTGAAATCCTCTTTAAACATAATAAAATAAGTTGATCTAGTCACCTTGTCCACAACAACAAAAATTGAATCATGATTCTCCAAGGTCTTGGGAAAACCTACCATGAAATCTATAGTTCTCCTCTCCCACTTGAACTTTAGAATGGGTAACCTTTAGATCAAACTTGCTAGCCTTTGATGCTCATACTTTACCTTTTAACAGATATAGTATTTAGATACATTCTCCAATATATACCTCTTCATAGCAGGACAGAAATAAACCCTCTTTAAATAACAGTACATCTTGGTTGAACCTTGATGAATAAAATATAGTGAACTATAAGTTTCTACAAGTACATTCAAAATCAAATCCCCAACACAAGGGACACATACTCACCCTCAAAACCATAGCACTTCACAAGTGTCAAGTCTGGAACCTGAAGCTTCTCCAGTCAGCACCTTGTTGTTAAGTTTATTCAATTTCACATCCTTAAACTGTTTGGCCTTGATTTTCCCAAGGGATGTTGACTTTACCTTAACCCTAGCCAATACTCCACCCATTTTTAAAACATCATACTGCATGATTTGAGATACTAGATCTTAAAACTCCCTAGCCAAGGTTCACCTTAACACCTTTAAATATGTCACACTACTTGCACTTATTGCTTTCATCCATAATACATCTACCACAAAATTGGTCTCACCTGGGTGATACTGGATGGTCACATCATAGTATTCCAACAATTCCATCCATGTCCTCTATCTATAATTCAAATCCTTTTGCATCAACACATATTGTAGGCAATGGTGGCTTATGAATACCTCATACTTGATACCATAAAGATAGTGTCTCCAAATCATAAGTGCAACCACCATAGTTGCCAACTCTAAGTTGTGAATTGATTAATTCTTTTAATGGGTGTTCAATTGCCTCAAATAATAAGAAATGTCATTCCTGTCCTGCATCAACATAGCACCCAAACACAAGATCATCACAAAGTACAATAATATTCTTATCTTCAACCGACAATAAAAGAATAAGAGATATAGTCAAATATATGTCAAGCTTTTGGAAGTTCTCCTCACACTTATCCAACCATACAAATGGCACCCCCTTCCAATTCAATCATGTCAAGTGTGCAGCAGTAGAAGCAAAAAATCTATACAAACCTAGGATAGTAACAAGAAAGAGCCATGAAGCTCCTAGCCTCAGTCAATGAGCTAGGCCGAATACAGCTCTTAACTACCACAATCTTCTAGGGATCTATCATCACTCTTTTTTTTAAATCACATGCCCTAGAAAGTCAACTAAAGGACATACAATAACAAAATTAATATGTTTCGTGAAATTTCACAAGTGGAATTGAAGACAGAGAAAATAGAGTGTACTTAAACATTAATACTATCTCGTGCAATGAGCACGACAAAAAATTACATTTTGAGAACTTCGCATATTATTGCTTCTCTTTAAAAATTCCCAAAACAATGCAAAGCTGACATGCATGTTCTTCCTTTCTCTTAGAGTGGACGAAAATGTCATTAGTAAGGACTATAAGAAACTAGTCCAAGAAAAAATGTAAAATATTGTTCATCAAGATCATGAAGGTTTCCAGTCCATTGGTCAACCTAAAAAACATCACTGAACTTGCAATGCCTATACTAAGTGCTAAAAGGTGTGTTAAGTATATCCTTAGTCAAAGTCTTAGCTGATGGTAACCCGGCCTCTAGTCAATCTTATAGAGGATCGAAGCACTTTATAAATAATTGTAGAGATTATCTATATGAGGTAAGAGATTTTTATTCCTAATATTAACCTATTCAATTTCCTACAATTCGATGTACATGCTCAACCTGCCATCTTTCTTGTGAACAAATAATATTGGAGCACCTCGAATTGAAGCTTTGGGATGAATAAATCCCTTATTAAAGAGTTTCCTAGACTTTACCAGAACCACACGATAAGGAGGAACAAAAATCGGGAAAGCACTCAGCTTTAAGTCATACAAAAGTTAATATCCCTATCTAAAGGCATGCCAGGCAAATCCATAGAAAATACCTGTTGGAACTCAAAAACAATAGGAACAGACTTAATAGAAGGGGACTTAGCACTAACATCCCATAAATGAGCTAGAAAGACTGCACGCCTCTACCCCATTAGCTTTCTAAGCCAAACAAAAGATATGATTTTCACTAGCTTGGACTTATACACTTCCTCCAACTATAGTTTTTCCCACCTAAGTATTTCTAGAGTTAATGTATAGGAATTATAGTTCAGGACAACATGATAAAGAGTAAACCAAGTCATACCTAAAACAACTTCAAATCAAGCATGTTCAAAATAATTAAGTCTACCAAGTTCTGAAAAAACCATAAACAATACCAAATATGCACAATATACGTGGATCACCACCACAGAATAACCAATCAAAATAGAAACATACACAGGAGAATCGAGTACATTGCATACCAAATCATGAACTAAAGCAAATCTAACAAATATATAAGAGAGAGTTGAACCCAAATCAAATAAAATAGAAGCTATCCAATGATAAATCCATATAGTACTATTAATAATCGAGTTAGATGACTAAACCTCGATCTTGCATGAGAAGGCATAACAGTGAGCTTTATCACCAACCTAGGAAACCGCTCTAGCTAGCAGTGCCCTACCATTCTCTGTATTACTATTACTATTGTTTCCATTAAAACCTCGCCGATTACTACCCTATACACCCAATGGATAATCCTTACTATTGCCACCTTCATCTCTATCTACTGGAACCACAACCCTAGTTTCTATAGTTTATAATTACATGCCTATCTAAAAGAACACTCTCTCTTAAAATACCCTACAACACCATAATAATAATAACATCGCTAAAGACAAGGCTTGTTGGTAAAAGAATAAGAATACTCTTAGCCTTTATCAAATGAGAGTTGCTGAATAGATCCTAAATAATGAATGGGTCAAGCTCAATAAACATACTAGTTGTGACCCATGGAAGAAGAACTACTGAAATTACTGACCAACCTACTTGACTCACTCAAGCTTCTTCATAAAATCAACCACATCATTAAAATCTTTTCTAGTAGAAGTTATTTGAATAGATAATTACTTAAAGATCAGTATTGAAACCTTTAACGATTAACTATATCCTCTCTTTCTTATGGTCGCAATGGGTACGAGGAACATATATCTTGAATAGTAGGGCTTGAAATTTAGTCCAAGTCAATGGAGGTAAAAATGGTGTCCGACACACCACATAGGCTCTCCACCATTTCTTAGCATCCCCATGCATCAAGAAAGTCATAAGCTCAACACCATGCTATTGCGCAATCCTTAATTTATGCAACCTCTCATATTTGGTACCAGTCATCACGAGGCCTAACACAGGTTGGGATAATACATTAGTCCTTAACCCTCATACAATGTAGGATCTAAAGTAGAAGTTTAATAAGTACCCAAAACCTAAAAAATTATCATTGTAGGAGTGGCTACAATACCAGCCAACCCACTTAAAAAAATCCAAAACTTGTTGAATAACCTCAAAAGACGCTAAAAGAAGGGTTGCACCTCCAGTTGGTGCAACTACTTTAGATTTCAAACCATCCTCATCCACAGCCTCAACCATCTTAAAATAATCCTAGTTGGGTGTTTCTCTCCTCTTTCCCCTTCCATAACTATTACCCAATCCTCTTTCCTTAATAGTTGATTCCACAGTTTGAGATATTTGTGCTACGACTACTGCTTGTGCTCTATTCGATCTAGTTTTCACCATCTATGGACAAAAGAATGAAGAAGGTCAGACACCAACTAGGATCACCAGATACCAATTACAATCAAGCTATAGAATGAAAGAAAAAAGTAAGTATAGTTTTCTAAAGTCCTATAGCCTCTCAAAGAAAAGTACAAACGTCTCCATATAGTTTTGGAAGCCTTTACTAAACCCATTTTGGTTCAATGACATCAACCAACCTAGGGATCTAATTCAAAATTTTTAATGACTTAAATACATTGTGAGTGTCACCCACAATAACTATTCAATGAGATACTCAACTAACCTAAACTATCAATCCAACAATTGGTCGAAAATAGGATACTAAACCAACCTTATAAATAAATGAGTGTTCAGTATCTTAATGAATATAACATGCCGAATATGAAACCAAAATATCCACCTAGAACCTAAAAGTCATTGCACCAAAGCTCTAATTAATTTCAAAAAGGGGTTGAATCCCCTAAAAACAAAGTAATATCTAAGTCAAAAATAAATGGACCGGAAACAATAGAAGAACCTATGGTAGCCCGAAAGATACCGCTCACCCTTGAGTTTGAATGTGGTCTGAATCATATTTGAGGTCTCAGAATAGTATTTGAATAAGCAGTATACTCTATAAAAAGAAGAGCATATGTAGTATTAGAACACAAAAAACAACAGTGTGTTGGTAAGTTCATCAATTATCCGAAAATGAGAAATATAAACACCTAAAAACAACAAGTACAAGAAGATAACCATCAACCCTATCATAAAACTCTATTTAAAGTTCATAACACGTAACCTTGTAAACAAGTACAACATGAACGTTTGTCAATATAAATCAATAAGTATAACAAGTCAAGTCAACTATGATCTATAATAAGACTCCAAGTAAACACTCATAACCAAACTATCATATAATCTATGTCCTAAATAGGCATGTAATAGACAATATAGAGTTATAACCTTTTTATTGATTCCTATGGATTGGATCAAAAATAATTTTGTAATGATTCTAGGAGAGAATCAAAAATGAAATTGCATAACTTGTAGAAAGCTCGAACCACTCAAGGATCCATAATGATGATAAAAATGGCAAATATCATGCATCTTGGTTTATATAAAGGTACCACCTTTAGCAATTATGCACATAACTTAGTTCCCTCGAGGAACCAACATATGATGACAATAATTAAGCCTATTCAATCAAGGAACCAATATAATCAAGAAAGCACATGATCCCAAATTCCCTTATGGAACTGTCACTCTCAAATATATCTTGCACATATATATTAATGATCTTATACGTCTGCCCACTAGTCATGACTTGTAGGGGATAAGATTTTGTCCATATACCAAATCCCTGACATAAATTGTCTACCAACCTTATACCAACAAATCTCATGGATATGTCCAAATATTGGTATATTGCACAATAATGGCATATATCATTATCATCACAACCATAATAATAACAAAGCAATACTTGTAAAGTCAAACATATTTTGATATAAGTTCATTGCATGCAATTAACACTTAAGATATCAAGCTTAACACTTAAGATATCAAGCATTCTTTTACTTTCCTTGATCAAGAATTGTACAAGTATTACTAAGACTTAGTTATCATGCATATATAACACAAATTGGGTTTCAACTATATTTCAAACCATAACCTACCATAATTAAAGCCTGAAATGCTTTAGCAAACTTGAGCTTTCCCTTTTATTCTTACCTCGGTATGATTGAATTCTCAAAATATGAACACAATAAATAAAAAAACAACCTACTATGTCGAGAATTATAACATAATTCCAAACCCCAAGGACAACTTCATGATCATTCCCCTTATTATAGGTTTTTCTCCAATAATTCATCTTAAGCCTACAAATTTAACTGTTATAAGAGATAATTATTATCATGGAAGAGTAATTTAATGATTAACAACTACAACCCAATGTTTTTACTCCTAATTTATCCTCTTGCACCTGTAAAACTACTAAGTCAAGCTTAAACCCTCTCCAAAACCTATACACTAGTGATTCTATGGTTAATTAACCAAAAACTAGTTAATAGGGATAAATTACTTACCTTAATAAAAATCATTGAAAATCTGATAAATATCACTCAAATTGCCTACGCCCTTCCATAAAAACAATTTTAGAATAATGAACTATTTTTGTAGAATTTGGTGCATTAACAGCGACTAACACCGCCATAGTTACCTAATACACTATAGGGGAAGTTTCCTACCATGGTTGGTTAACTGACTTTGACTTTCTCAATAGTAGGAATTATTTTCTAAAGCGGCAGTCACTATTGAACCATGTCACTTAATATAGCGGGAGTCACAAGGTAGAAACTAAAAAAATCCTTTAGTTAATGTCTTTTTTCCAAGAAACTCTTGAACCATGACACTACGTCAATTTATATATCGAGAATTCTGCTTATTAGAATTCACTTCCAAAAAGTTCTACTAATTCCTTATTGAGTTAATTAACAGAAAACTAAGTTAATATTTATTACCTTCACCTAATGCATTCCTTGATTACCCTAGAGAATACCTCACTCAGATTTTCTCCAAGCTAAGGATAGCCTAAATTTTTAACTTTTATTTTAAGGAAAAGCTTCACTTAAATTTTGGCATGATTGACTCATCCATAATAATGAAAAGGATCATTACAGTTACTCATACTTTTCTCTTGTACTTGATGGAGTGTATATATTATGAATATTATAAAACTCCTAATTTGGAAAAATGCAGTGTGTACGAATATCTTGAGTCTCTTATAGGACCCTTCATCTATGAGCCACAATGTTGGAGAATGACGGTTGTTGTAGGTCCTACCTTTGTGAGATGCTGAGCTAGAGGACGTGCATGCACTTTTATTAGATGTGGTTCTTAGTTCATAACATATCACATAATTTTTCATTGTAGAAATTCATTAATATGTAACGCCTATCATCAGTATAATCATTTTGTGTTTGTATCTACTAGTCTTATGCATGGTTAGTTAGTTTATGTTTATTTATTGTTTAACATTTTAGATTATGATGGTCTATTTAGGTTACTATTTTCTTATTGGTATAGGCATATATATACACATAAATATTTTTATGTATGTGTATTTAGCTTAGCTTTGATGACTTTTTAATGTGCTTAATGAGATATTAAGGGTGTAAATGTACATTTATGTGTTAAGTTACATAATTAGAATGTTTAAGGTGCATTTGAAAAAATTAAAGAGTCAAAATGATCAAATAGAGTTTAGATGGGAAAACTAGGATTGGTAGCTTGAGCTATACTTGTTCTAGTGTGCATTGATGAGCTCTATTGTGTTGTATAGACTAATAATTGTTATATGAAGTTGTAGAAGACCATTAGATGTGTTATGGAAGCTAATAGAAGCCTACAAAAAAAGTCATGATAAGTGGGGAAATAAGGATCAAACATGTAAGGACATAGAAGCAAAACTCACCCTTAAAGAGGGACTTACATTGCACCACCCATAGCATGGGAGGGGCCCCTGCGCTATACCCTCTTGGCCATGTTATTAGACTTGGTTGCAAACCTTCGTAGATGGCCAATAGTTGATCTTTTATGTCTTTAATTTAGGGGCAATATTGAAAATATAAATACTTCATATGGGGAAGCCTATGTACAACCTAAAACATCATATAAGGTGCACTTGCCTCAATTACAACCCACTTTTGGAACAACACAAGATTCGAGAGAAGATAAGGCATCTAAGGGGATTTACACTAGGGTTTTGCTTCCTCATTTAGTTTTCTTGCAGTTTTTACTTATGAATTCAATTATGTTGATTCTTTGTAAAACTATGAGTGGCTATGCATACTCATTCTAGGGTTAATGATATGAACATGAGTACTTAGAATTCTCTCATGTGGGTTTAAAGTTAACTAGCTTATTTGGTTGTTCATTTGTTCTTAAAATTACTATTCTTTTGACTTGCGACCTTTAGATATATCTATTTTTATCATGATCCCAAAAGCAGGAACTATAAATTAGAAAGTTGCACATAATAAGTGGGTTCTTGTCTTTTAAATGAACTAAAGATAGGATCTGCGGTAAATATAGAAATATACCTAATTCACCCTATTTGGTTCAAATATGGGATGAAATACAAATGTGTTTGAATAAATTCTCACATCCCTGCTCAAAGATGTAGCTCTAGGTATAATTTAGATAGACAATTAGAGTCTTAAAAGACCATAATCATGTTATCAACCTCATGAATCAACAAAGAATATAGTTAACATGACTAACGAGATTGTGTAGCTTCATAGGATTGTTCAAATTTCCTTGACCCTAGATTTCTCCTTATTATTGTTTTAAACACATTATATTCTCATTATTGTTTATTGTTACATTTAAATTCTCAAAACATAAAATCTTTTTGGTTACATCTAACACTTATTTAATTTTATAGGTAATTCAAGAGATGGATTGTTTGTTAAACACCAAGTCCCCATGGAATTGATATTTGGCTCAAAATGGTCACTTTATTAATTGCACAACTATGTACACTTTCATGTGTGTATGACTCAACATTTTCTTAGAGCCATTGCCGGGGACTATAAAAATTAGAAATTCTTTAATTTTTAGTTTTACTGTTTTGTTTGATAAGTGCTGACAACTTGGTCTTAGCTATTGAACTTAAGTTATAGGTTTTGATTCTAAAGTAAGCCGCTAAGGGAAAGGGATTTAGTTTAACCATATCTCATAATTGAGAGCCGCTTACACAGATTGAGGAGAAAAGCAACCTTCATTATCCCATCCCCTAAGTTCAATAAGGCAAAATCATTCCTACAGTCATAGGTGATGAACAACCAGCCAATAGGATAGTGCATAACGTGGAATTCCCTCTCACAAATAATGGTAACACCACCATCCACAGAACAAAATTTGGGGGTAGATATGAGCTTAAGAAAAACATGGTGCAATTATTTCATAGTAGCGGGCAATTCATATGCATATCATATGAGGATCCACAGGTCCACTTACAGAATTTCGTGGAGATTCATGAGATGTTCATTCCTGTTGGAATCTTCATAGACTGTATAAGGCTCACACTCTTTCGATTCTCATTATTGGGAAAAGTAAATAAATGGTTGAAGGTAGAACCTTCAAACAGAATCACAACTTGGTATGACTTGGTAAAGAAATTTCTCATTTATTTTTTTCTTTTGGATAAACTACATGGTTAAAGGGTGAGACCCCAAGTTTCAAGAAAAGTGAGATAATAATCTCTATCATGAATGGGATAGATTCAAGTTTATTCTTAGAAATTACCCACATCACCAATAGTCCAATGAGCAATTATCCTATACTTACATTTCAGGACTTGACCATAACACAAAAAAATTTCTAGATTCAGCTATAGGTGGTAAAGATTTGGAGAAAACTAATGATGAGTTGTACACTCTCTTAAATAAAATTGCATAAGGTAATCTTGAATGGCAAGGTAATGTATCTAGAAGTTTAATGAAGAAGCCTGCACGTATGATCCAGGTGGATAGTGTCACAATGTTGGTTTCTCAGTTGGCATCCTTTTACAACCAAATCATGATACAGTTTTGTAAGTTGAGTGTAAATCCACCTCAGATAAATGTTAATACAATCCAGCAGGGTTAGACATAGTGCAAAATTATGTGTAGGTAGTGGTCACTCTGCAAAATTATGTAGAGCAAATCCGGAGTTGGTGAAATTTGTAGACAATGTGCATAAGGGAAATAAAAATTATGGTAATTCCTACAACCACAATTGGCAGAGTTAGCCCAATTAGTCATGGGTCACTAATCAGGATTAAACTCAGTAATTTCAATAGCAGCACAGAACTTAGAATAACAATCAGGCTAGTAATATAGAACAGACATTTAAAAAAAACCTAGCCTACCAAGAAAAAATAGTTGTAGATATAAAAAAATTAGCAACTGGGTAAGAAGAACTTATAGACACGGTAGGGCCAGTTTTCTCAGGCACGAAACATAAGTCCTCAAGGAGGTTTTCCTAGTGATATATAAAATTCAAAGTGATGGCAATCACCTTGAAGTGTGGTAGAGACGGGATTGACAGACCTTCAAACAGAATCATGAGGTGAAGAAAAAGTTTGTCCCTTTTCAAGCAAATGAAAAATAAGTAACGACCCAAAAAGCTGAAAATTTAGAAAAATCTATTTACCCAAAAGTAAAGGCAGCTAAGCAAACACTAGAGAGACCACCACTACCATTCCCTCAGAAGCTAAAAAGGGACAAAGAGGATGTTTTCTTTAAAAATTTCTTTGACACATTCAGATGACTTCATATTAACCATTCTTTGTTAGATGTTTTGTAAGTAACACCTAAGTACGTGAAAGATATAGTGATAAACAAGACAAAGTTGGGTGAAATTGAGACAGTAACACTAACTGAGGAGTAAAATACTGTGGTGAAGAGCCAAACACCTATAAAATATAAGGACCCTAGAAGTTTCATCCTTCGTATAAATATAGTGAAAGTGATGCGGTCCTTGCTTTGAGTGATTTAGGGGAAAGTATCAACTTTATTCCCTATTTTGTGTTTAATACTCTTAGTTTGGGGAAACCAAGGACTTATGTAGTTGTGGTCCAAATAGCCGACATAACAAAAGTGGTTCCCAAAGGAATCATAGTAGATTTTCTCATCAAGGTTGGTAAACTCATTATTTCTACTAACTTTATTATTCTTAATTATGATGTAGATAATAAGGTGCCAAATATTTCATGACATCCGTTCTTGGATACTAGAGGAGCACTAATAGATGTGAGTGATGACACTCTTAAAAACAGATTGGATGAGGAAGTGATTGTCTTCTAAGAATATAAATCACAAAATACACACTCACACTATAAGGATGTGTGAATAGCCATAGCTATGGAAAAACATAAGTGTGGGATGGAGGAGTGCAAACCTTCATTTACCTATCTGAACTCCCTCATGGAGTTTTATAAATTAATAATTAAGCCTTAAATTTAGAAGATTAAAGATAAGCCTGAAAAGGTAAGTGTAGAATGAGTTGCCTATCTTTAATGTAAGAACTCAAGAGGTTAGAGAAGAATAATTAGATGGGCTTCGAGTAGGGGAAAAGGATGAGAGACTACCATTAAGTTAAATGATGTGGGTCTTGGTGCACAATAAATCAGGTGTTGCTTGGGAGGCAATCCAAGATGAAGTAGTTATTTTTATTATTTTTTGTTTTTCTTCCATATCACTGTTGGTTTTGTTTTTGTTTGGTGTTAATAGGTTTAAGGGAAGTCTAAGTACCAGAGATCTTGGCTAAGGAGCATGGCAATAACTGAGTGTGGGTTTTTTTTGGACCCCTTTTATGATCATGATGCTACTACCCAGGCATAGAGGCCTCAGGGACTATATCTATCCCTACTTTTAATTTATACTTTTGGCACAAAGTATGGGTTTAAGTATGGGATGGGGAATCATTGGATTTGTTTAGGATGAAGTGCACTATAAGATTTTCATTTTGATTTACTTTGTAGTTTTTCAATAAATTTTAAAAAAAAATCAAAAATATTCTATCGTTATTTGTTTTAAGATTTTCTTGGTGTTTGTTTAGTAGAAATAGCATTCATCCACCCCTTAGTTTTTATTTTTGTTTATTTTTGAGGGGGGCCTTTGAACCTAGTATTCTTTTTTATTTTTAAGATTAATTTTAAATTTTTTTTATTAGGAATAAATGAGATGTTCTAGCTAAGAGCTATGTATGATTACATTATACAAGTATGTTTTGAATATGGAGGCATGCACAATGAGTTGGATGAATATATTTGATATACCTAGGCTCATTTATATGACCTTTGGGGGATGCTGGCTTAATTTTAAATTTATGTTAATTCTTGGGTAAGAGTCTATAGAGATCTTTCTTGATTTGAACATGTGACATATGTGAGTGAGGCTTTGTTTATATTCTCTATATGCATATTGATGTCCAGAATTTGCCTATTGTATTTGAAAAGTGAAATAAATAATGTTGGGTTTGAAGATGATATCGACATTTCTTTGATAGCTATGTCTTATACCTGCTTTATCTACTCATTCTATATGACCTTAGTTAGCCCTATTAAGCCTCTAGCCCATTATTTTGTATCCTCATATGTAATTTATTCTCATTATTTCAGTTGATCGTACTTTGATCAAAAACTCCTAAGTGCATTAGTTGAAAGATTGATATGTTAAGGAGTACAGAATCAAAGAAGTAAAAAATAAAATAAAGCTGCAAGAAAATAACTATTTGTATGTTGAAAAGGTTTATGTGTTGTGCTTGGAGTAATATAATGAAAAGAAAAATTAATCAAAAGTGAATCATGTGTTGATAGAACAAACTCCCTACTAAAGATGTGTAAACTAGCTTAAAGAGATGGTGCTAAACAAAATAGGGGGAGGAAGATAAGAGTGGAGGAAAAATTTGTTGGTTAGAGAGGAGTCTAATGGCCTACATTATTGGCTAGAATAGTTTCTACCCATCTCTTATCCTACATTACAACCTTGAAAATCCTACTTGATCTTGTGTCTTGATATCCTGATTTTTGTGGAGTTCTACACTAAGGGAAATATTGTTCATCTTATGTGACATATGAATTCTTTGTGAGAATGAGAAAAGTTTGATTCTTATGCACATTTTTGTGATAAAGTTCATATTAGTAAGTGAATGTGGGTGGCTCTATTGTTGTGACAGAGAATTTTTAATAATGGGTAAGTGACTTGTATTATCTCTTTGTTAAGTAATATGTAGGAGTTTTCCATGTTGGTAGAGTCAATTCTTGAGGTTAGGAACTTTTGATGTAGTGTTCATGAGTTTTCAATTGTAATATGATAGGCTTAATATGGAACTTGCTATTAATGTAGTCATTGTAGTTCTAGCTTTATTGTATAAGTTTGAGTAGTGATGTTCGAGTCTTTCTTCATGATTATTAATGTAAAGCGTTGTTTGAGGACAAACAAATATTTATGTGTATGGTGGGGATCTAACGCGTATTTTTACAACTAAGTATTATTATCTATGCGTGTTTAGCTTATTTTTTAGGACATATTCATGTTCTTAATGAGGTATTAAGAGTGTAATTGTGTAATTCTATGTTAATTAACATGATTAGAGTGTTTAAGGTGCATTTGAAACAATTCAAGAGTCAATATGATCAAATAGAGTTTATACGGAAAAACTAGTGTTGGTAGCTTGATCTATGCCTGTTCTAGTGTACTTTGATGAGCTGTATTGTCTTTTATGGACTAAAGATTGTTATTTGATATTGTAGGATACCATTGGAGGTGTTATTGGAGATAATATAAGCCTACAAATAAGTCATGATATGTGGGGAAAAGGATCAAACGTATAAGGAGATATGAGAAAAAAAAGAGCAAAACCTCTCCCATAAAAAGGGGCCTTGCAACGCAACACCCATAGCATGAGAGGGGGCCCTGCGCTGCACCATTACGGTGATGGAAAAATTCCTCATCTATGATATGTCCATGCTCCGCACCCCCAGTCCATGCTATTGTCCTTCTGGCATAACACCCCCCATCCCCAAATCACCAAAAATTGATTTTTTGTCTATAAGTTTATGGCAATGCTGTAAATACATATGTTTCATATTAGGAAGCCTATGAACGACATAAAATAATATATAAGGTTTAATTAGACAGAACTAAAACTCACATTTGGAACAACACAAGATTGCAGAGATGAGAAGGCATCGAAGGTGATTCCTTATGAATTCAATTATGGTGATTCTTTGTAAGAATATGACTGTATAAACACCCTTATTATAGGTTTTAGGCTACGAACAAGAGTACTTAGCATTTACTAAAGTTGGTTTAAAGTTTATTATCTTATTTGGTTGTCCGCATATTCTTTAAATTACAATTCTATTGACTCACGATCTTTAGAATACATTTATGTTTCTATTGAGATCTCGGAAGGAAGAAATTTAGATTAGAATATGGAAAATATGGATTGAATTTTTTTCTTTAAATTAATTAAAGATGGGATTTTCTGTTAGGATAGGAATATCATAATTCTCCCATTTAATTCAAGTTAGGGATGCAAAACAAATGCGTTTGAATTTGCTATGACATGTCTGCTCAATAATGTAGTTGTGTGGCTAATTTAGATAGACGATTATAGGCTTAAGAAACCATAATCATGTCATCAACCCTGTGAATCAACAACCAAGATATTTAACTTGACCAAGATAGTTAACTTGAAAACGAGATTGTGTAGCTTCATAGGATTGTTCAATTGACTTGACCATGGATTTCTCCTTATTATTATTTCAAACATATTACATTCTCGTTATTATATACTGTTACTTTTTAATTCTCTAAACTTTAACTCTCTTTGATTACAACTCTCACTTATTTAATTTCATTGGTAACGGTAGAATTAGATTACTTGCTAAACACCAAGTCCATGTGGGACCGAAAAGGCCACTTTATTACTTGAACGACCACGTATACTTACATGTGCAGTAAGACGGAACAATTATTATTATTTAGTTTATGACAAGATGGCTATGGATTTATAACCAAGATCATAGGTATGCTTTGGAGTTCCTTTTCCCTTTATATTATAATCTTTGTTATTAGACTGTCTTGTGATTATTCTTATTTTGGGTTAGATGTTCTAATTGTGTTAAGCTAGCTCCCTTCTTGCTTATGATCCTTGTGATATTTAGGGTGTTAGGTGAGCTTCGTCAGGTTAGTACCTTCATTTTTAGAAATCTTTTTAGGTACTGTCATATATCCCTTTCCTTTCAAGTTCTTTTTGCCATATATTACCTATTTACTTTCTCACTACCGTTGTATATTACCTTCAACCCTATCAATTCATATTGTATATCATATTTGTTCTAAATTACTTGGGTAAGATGATGGTTTATCTCTACTCCTCTACTATCCTTATTGTGTTCTATTTATTAGTTAGTTACCTATAATGTATATCCTTGACTTACGTGTTATTTATACATGTATTAATCTTTGGAGCTCAGTCGACCTACACCTACCGGTACCATGTGTTTGGTACTCATACTACACTTTTGCACCCTGCAGAGCATAGTCTGGTTTCTCACTGTTGGTGTTCGTATCATGCAAAGTTTCCATGGGTCAAAGATTTTAGGTGACCTCTTAACGTCTGAAGTTTTTCCTTCTCTCTTTCTTTTAATAGACTAGTCTTTGCCTTTTATTTCTGAGATAGCTCTATATATACACATGTTACATTTACTTAGTACTCCTATTATACTAGTGGCTCCTATATTGACTAACTCCAGGTTTTGGGATACTTTATTTCTTCTAGTTAGCGTTTGGTTGTCTCTTTTTCGCATGTTATACCTTTATTTATAGTTTGGGTTGGCTTTATAGTAGATGTCATCCTGTCCTGAGAAATTGGGTCGTTACACATTCTCTGCATCTTCTTTGTTAAAAAAATAATTCCTTTTCCAAAATTTCATAACAAAATAGTTTTCACTGATCTAAAATTTGGAGGATATATGTGAAGTTCTAAAAGCCAATTGAGAAGGAAATAATGAAAAATAAATGAATGGTAGAATTAACTCTAGAGAAAATGAAAACTTGAAAAATAGAATAGTTATGCTACATGATTGAGATAATTGAGAAGAAAAGTGAAAGTAGTTTTTCTTTTGGTTTTGGAGGTAAAATGATTTACAAGTTAAAGATTGAGACAATAAATTCTTAAAATATTGGATATGATTTACAAGTGAAACAACGAGACTATATATTCTTAAAATATTGGACTATATTTAACATTCCATATTTTAAGGAAAAGTAGTAAAATACAAATAAAAGTAAGTTTGAGATTATAAAGTATATCATAAGTATTTATTTATATATATATATATATATATATATATACATATACATTTATATATGTCATAACCCAAACCAGGGTCTGGCGTGACAGGTATCTCAAGTCTACCATGTACCGGAGACCACCCCTTAACCCAACCTCAAGAGCACAATACTAGTAATAATAACCAATGCATAAGCCAACTAAACAGAAATAAGAAGATGAATGAATAACTCAATGACACTAAGAGTCAAAAAACTAACCAACCAACCCATATTTTTCCACAATAGCCTCTAAACCAGAATATCAAATAGGTCGAGACATGCCCCTAACCATCACCAAAAGAATCCAAAAATACTAAGTCAATATAAAAGAATATGGAAATGATAGGGCCTTCTGAAGGATGGAGGCTTACCAATTCATAGCTACTCGATGACTAATCTACATAACACTGCACAAGGTAAAAGAATTGTATTCGGACCCTACATTATGAAACAATATAGCGTCTAGCGACGGTTAGCGGGATGAGCTCTAGCATGTAACTCATGGAAGTGATAAAATAATGATATGTCCACAATCAGTCAAACCATATGCACACATTCATATTTATATATATAAGATGTCGGGACAGGGAGCAAGGTTTAAGCATGTGAGTTAAAATCATTATCCTGGACTTTATAGCTCTAACCTCCCAAGGTCACCCATGGGCTATATGGGTTCAGCTCCCCCTACTGAAAGAGTCCCAATACATGTTCGCCGTATGAAGCAGGAAAAGTTTAAGAAGGGCCAAAGCCACGAGGGCTTCAACTATTCTATTATATATATATATATATATATATATATATATATATATATATAATGATTGAACTATGCACACGGTCATAAAGACCCCACACAGGCAAATATGGTTTCAAATATCAGTCCCCCCCAGGACCTCCACCTTCCACTGAGAGCTACACAACCCATTTATGCCCAAATTAAAACCATTTACACATATTCCTATCCATTAATCAAGGAGTATTTCAATTAGGCATTTTCACCCTTGGTATCGTCATAGCAAATAAAGTTAAGCTGATAAGCCAATTCCATTATGCCATCCAAAAAATAGTTAACCAAATTGACTCCAACTTTCCAATTTAAAACCAATCAATGGTCACCAAAACCTTCCAAAAGCCAATTAAACAACCATTTATCCATTAATGAAACGTATGAGTTCAAAAACAAGTTAACCCATGCAATTTTCCCAAATTTTAAATGAAATTTAAAAAGTAGGTTGAGGCTCATACAATTCCAAGAAAATCGCAAAGGGTAACCTCCATAAAATGACTATAATATGGAGGCTTACTGCCTCGATGCTCAAAAATTACCATGACCCTTTCCAAAAATTCTAAAACCCTTATCGAACGCCCTTTTAACATCCCTAAACAAAATTCAAGTAAAAAGTTGTTATTACAAACACGGAAAGATCAAAAATAAAATAATTGAAAATTTAAGGGTCTTATATTATCCCTCCCTTAGGACCATTCAACCCCGAATAATGAGTTAGGACACTTTTAGCATGAGAATAGTTCGAATACACCAGAATCAAATGACAAACTTGGACATTGACAAGAGGAAAATGAAACTCATACCTTAAGCACTTTCATTCAACCCCAAGAACAAGAATGGATATTTGCACCTTTTATCATCCTCAGCTTCCCACGTAGCCTCTTTTACTTTTTGTTTTCTCCAAAGGACCTTCACTGAAGCTCTTGCCTGTGCAATATCTCAACTGAGACTTCCTCATAAAACAAGGAATCCATAACACTAACATCCTTAGTAGGTACTATCTAGGAAGGATCACCACACACTTTTTCAGCATGGACACATGAAACACGGGATAAATAAAACCCAAACTCTTAGGAAATTCCAAATTATAATCAATATTCCCAATTCTTCTAAAGATCTGATAAGGACCTACGTAATAAGGACAGAGCTTCCCCTTCTTTACAAATCTCATTAATCCTTTCATAGAAGACACCTTCAAGAATACCCAATCATTCACTTTGAACTCTAACTCTCTCTGCCTCACATCTTCATAAGATTTATGGCAATTTTGAGCAGCCTTAAGTTTTTCTCTAATCACTTTTACCTTCTCTATGGCTTGGTGAACAAAGCCAGGACCAAATAACCTAGTCTAAAATGTTAATCTACCCAATAGGAGACGTACACCTCCTACCAAAAAGAGCCTCAAAAGGAGCCATCTGAATGCTAAAATGATAACTATTATTATTCACAAACTCAATTAAATGATCAATCCACCTACTCTTAAAATCAATCACATAGGACCTTAGCATATCCTCCTAGGTCTGAATAGTATGCTTTGTTTTCCCATTCGTTTGAGGGTGAAAAGCGATGCTAAGGTTCACTTGTGTACCCAAACCTTTCTAAAATGAATTCCAAAAGTGAGATGAAAATTATGTACCTCAATCTTAAATAATAAGGACTGGCGCACCATGAAGCTTGACGATCTTTGAATGAACAACCTAGTATAATACTCTCCTAAGTAGTTAGTCCTCACATGCAAGAAATGAGTGGGCTTAGTCATCCTATGCATACTGACCAAATTGAATCATACTGATTGCAAGACCGCAGAAGCCCCATATTGAAATCCATATTAATCATCTCCCACTTCCACATAGGCAACTCTATCTCTTGAGATATTTCACCAGGCCTCATGTGCTTAATCTTAACTTGCTGACAAACCATACACTTAGCCATAAAATTTTCTATATTCCACTAGTAGATTTCCTTCAAGTCATGATACATATTCCTTGAACTTAGATAAACTGTATATCTGGACTCATGAGCCTCAGTTGAAATCCTTTCTCACAACCCATCAATATTAGGAATAGATAACCTACCTTGGTACCTCAGAATACCATACCCTCTAATATCGAATGCCATAACCTTTTAGTGACCCACATCATTCTTAATCTACAATAGAATGGGGTCCACAGCCTATTTTTCCTTCACTCTAGCACCAAGAAATGATTTGACCACTTCCTGAATAATACCTCTTCTATCCTTAGAGTCTAAAAGATGAACTTCCAAGTTAGACAATCTGTGACCTTTACTTACCCTATTTTCTCTTTTTAAACATGGGATAAGCTCCCCATAGATAACCTACTAAGAGCATTAGCAACAACATTTGCTTTACCTAGATGGTAATGAAGGCCCATGTTGTAATTCTTGAGAAATTCAAGCCACCTTCTCTACTAAGGTTCAATTCTTTCTGTGTGAACACATATTGAAAGATCTTATGATCCAAATAGATATCCACATATACCACATACAGATAATCGCACAAACTTTTCAAAGCCAAGACCATAGCTGCCAACTATAGAATATAAATCAGATAGTTCCTTTCATAAACCTTAAGTTTTCTAGAAGCGTAGGCCAAAACCTTATTATGTTGCATCCGCACACAACCCATCCCCTCATGGGGCACATCACAAAACACATTATAACCATCAGTACCATTAGGTAGGGTCAAACCTAGCATAGAAGTCAACTTATCCTTCAACTTCTCAAAGTTACCCTTACAAGAATCGAACCACAAAAACTTAACCTTCTTTTGAGTCAATCTAGACAATGGAGAAGCAATAGAAGAGAAACTTTCCACAAACCTATGATAATACTAGGCCAAGACCAAGAAGCTATTAATGTTAGTTAGAGTCGTGGGTCTAGGCCACTTCTTCACCACCTGAACTTTTTGTGGATCTACTATGATCCCCTAATGAGAAACAACATTACCAATAAAAGTCATAGCATCCAACCAAAACAAACACTTAGAAAACTTAGCGTACAACTTCTAATCCTTAATGGTCTGCCACTCAATTTAGAGGTGATTGGCATGATTCGCCACTCTCTTATAATATGTCAAAAGACCCTCGATTAACACTATCATAAACATATCCAAAAAGGGTCTAAACACCCAGTTCATTAGATCCATGAACACACCCAGAGCATTAGTCAACCCAAATGGCATAACCAGAAGCTTGTATTGGCATACCAGGTTTTGAAAGCAGTCTTGGGAATATCAACCTCCCAAATTTTCAACTAATGATAGCTTGAACAAAGATCATTCTTAGAGAAGTGGTGGTGTACAAGATACACCTCTTCTTAAAAGATGATACGGTCGCTGCCAAATATAGTAACCCAATGAAGGTTGGGGTCGAATCCCAAGGGAATATATGGAATTACAGCTCTCAGTTTGTAATCAATGGGTGGAACTGGAAAAGTTAATGGGGGATTTGCATATCAATGTCGAACTAGTAGCAAATATCAACTTCGATTGTAATCAGTCGAAAGTGAACACTAGGATTATGTTCCCCCTAGCTTCTCAACTTCTTAGGTTTATCGTGTTTGTTGAACCAATCAGATACTTTGCATGCAGAATTGATAAGTTTTGTACCTTCTAGAGTCTTTGGAAGAGTAGAAGGATTTCACTCTTTACCTTTTGAGTCATAAGATGTCGCCTGACTAACCCTTTTCTTGACCCAGTTAACTATTACCTTTTAAGTCTCTAGTTATTAGATAAAATATAACTATCTTACTAAGATAAAACCTAAAAGCGTGAATCAACAATTAAACTCCAAATTACTGGTGTCTTTATCTTTTCCTAGTCACTACTCCTCTTTTGGAGTAAGTAGTGATAATTTAGGTTGGATCCTAACGTGTACACCCGTTAAGAAAACTATTATACTGATGATAAATAAATACATGCATGAGATCGGTTCAGAACAACAATAGCACCTCCCCTACATTGCCAATCTGCCAGGGTTTCCATAACCCTAGCTATAGGTTTTTAGCCACTCATTCTTGTGAAGTAATAAACAACATTCATAATTTAAAGCATATATAAAATTACAATAATAAGAAGTAGAAAATCCAAAACCATAATTGAATTAATCAACTTAAGTTAATATAAGAGAGTTTCAAGGTTAAAATCAAATCTCAAAATCAAAATATATTTGTAAGTATAAAAAGTGAAACTCCTGCTAAAAAACACATAAGGGTTATTTATAGTACATGAGGAACCCTAAAATCAAGCCCAAACAAAATAGGAGAAAAAAGGATTGGTGGTCACTTGTGGTCCCTACTTATACTCTGACCCTAGGCGCATGTAGTACTTGCGGCCTGCAGGATGGGAGCAAGTGGTGACCACAAGTGCCAGGACCAAAAAATCCTGCTGGTCAGCTCTTATTATTTTGGAATTTTGACACTTGCCTTGCCCATATGCGGTCCACATGTACTACATGCGGTCTATATGTTGACTTACCAAGTATCGGGAGACATCTTTTTAGCTCCTCTTCAATTCTCGCACGTTCTTTGATCACGAACAATCTGGAAAGTGTCTCAAATATCCATATTTGCACCCATAAGTAGAAAAATCACTTTTTCATCTTTTTGACCAAATTAGCATCGAATATATGATTTCCTGAAAAACAAACCCAAAATGCATCATATCTTGCAAAACAACCTTAGAAAATTGCATATTTTTCATAGTTTTAAGCATTGAAAGTGCTATATTTCTGTAGCACATCAACACCCTCAACTTAGAACATTTACATGTCCTCAGGAAACAAAACACAATAAATCAAAAATGATGCTTAACTAGGAGAATCTAAGTTATTCATGGCAGTTAGTCAACACTTTAAGCTCAAAACACAACACCCTTCCAATCTCACTTTTCAAAACCAACTGGGTATGAACATGAAGCACAATAATGTGACACAATGGGATCAAGGTATTTCATTATATTAGCAATCGACAACCACACAAATGTACAAGTTACACTAACCAAAATAAGAAAATAACTAACAATATAACTTATGTGCCCTTACAACAAAGAAGTCCCACTCACTCATATGAAATCATGCATGTCAATGCAGGGATAGCTAAGATACCTCATACATGAAAGAGAAGTTCCAATCAATATGCATCAAATACCATAGACTTGCCCTTATTTTTTTTACCTTAGTTTTCAGATAGTCAAGTTAGGATCAGTATAGGACTTTTCTTAGTTTGTAATATAGGCTTGGGGGATGATATGGTACCTATAGACATATCAAGTGACTAAGCCTCCAAGGCACAATACTAACATTAGGGTCTCACTTATTAGCCAATTCTCTTTTTATTTCACCCTTATTTCTCCTTTTTTATTTTAAAGCACAATCAGGTTGGGTATGGTCTTTTTATTCTTTTCTTTTTCACTTTATTTTTTTAATAATTTTTTCCCTTATTTGTTTATTTTCTTTATCATTTTATTTTTATTTTTTCTTTTTCTACCACACCTAGCCTTGCTAACTCCTTCTCTTATTTTACCCTTCTACGTACCTACTTTACAATATGCACCCCTATGATAGCCACCGTCAATTTAGGCATTTTGCCATAGTTGAGTGCAAAATATATAATGAGGACCAAGTACAAAATAGGTTAATTATAGCACAAATGGGAAGGTGAATTGGTGAAACAAGAAAAATACGCTACAAGGCTCAAAACAGGGATCAATGGATACTATTTCATGTATAGAATGTTATTTAGGCTAAAAGTGAACTAAAATCAAAAGTGGTCTATGATTCTTTCCTAACATACTATCCTAAAACCTAGGCAAGACTAATCGGGCGCGTTCTGAATTTAACACAAAATGGAAACTAAGTAGCATCTCACACAAACTTGGCAGAATGTAACGCCCCGAAAGTACCCCTAGAGGTCACATAGTACTCAGGACTACGAATAGCCCTAATATAATACATATATCTTTAGATCTCAGAACTTACACAATAAGAATGGTAAATATAAGAGTGAACAAATGATAAACAGTCTCATAACTTAAAATTAATCTTTCAATTAGAAATATTTAAACAAACTTCTTGACCTTAAACGTAGACATAATCTGACAAGCCTCTAATATAAACTAGAGAGCCACTCGGATAGACCCAATTTGACCTGTACATAAACTGAATTCAATGTCTAAATGCTTTCATTAAAGAAAACACAATTCTAAAAGACTAGGTCCTCAGACTATGAGAACTCACCAAACGTCGGGATGAAGGTAATGATGCCGAAGTGACTCGTGTTGCTTGGAATGGGCACCAGAACCTACATTATAAGGCAATGTATCACATAGACATATATATAGATTGGTACTTTTGGAATGTGCTGAGCATGAGAGGTGAATGCATAAGTAAAACAATACTAAATATATATAATCCTTCCAACTTTGCATGATAAAAATAAATGCCTCTCCTTGGACTTGAATTGAACTTAAGACTGCAAGATCATAAATCTTAATAAATAAATCATATGAATAACTTAGTGATTAATAACTCTTAGTTTCTTAAAATATTTTCTTTCTTTCTTATGGGATATTATTCTAACCAATATAAACCAAGTGAGCAACGATGGAGTCCAACATCTTACCTACGTTGAGGAGAGCTTTTCTACCCTTGCCATCAGAATATAACATTATCTTAGTAATCACTATCCTTTACTTCATCCATTAGGAAAAAGATTAACCTACTTTGGTTCATAGTTTTAAGGAATTTTGGATACGCTCGTCCACATTACCTTCTCAGTGCTAAATACTACTCCCAAAATACATATATGTGCTCATACTTAAGAAATCCACCTTAAAATAGAATAAGGGCTTGTAAACTAAAAACTGATTATTTTTCTCTTTTCTTTATGTCGTAATCAGAGTGAACAATTGTGAATTTCAAGTCTTTTCATTTAAATCAAGAGATCAAACTATCTTGTAAACTTAGTGCTTATACTTAAGACTCAAATCTCATACTTTCTTTCATCTAACTTGTAATAAAACATCATGATTAAAACTCAATTGGAAATCTTTAATCAATGTTTTCAAATAAAACTCATGATATTCAAATCATAATAGAGAATCTTCAAGTCAAAACATAAATAGATAGGAACATGTATGCACTTTAATACTTCAATCACATGATAATTTCATAAACTCAAGACAAGATAATTTAGGTGTGAACCCTAATTTAAAATCACATAACTCAAACTTTGAAACGTGTTTGTAAGGATGAAAGAACATCCTTGTTCATAAACCCCACATATCTTAAAGTTCTTGGCTTGGTGAAGTAAACTTGACCTTTGAGACTTGGGAGATGCCTTGGGGAAGAAAGCCTAATCTTGTTCTTGGATATAGTAGGAGAGAAAGTTGTTGTTTAATTGATTGGAAAAGAGAGAAGAAGTAACACCCCTTGGGTTAAATGTTATGGGTTGGGAGTTATAAGGGGTAAAAGCCTAAAACTCCCCCTAACTTAACTTTGCAAGATTTACACACCAGTTCTTACGAGTTAATCATGCGAATCATATAGAAAGGTAAGACTAGGAATCATGAATCATACAATGGACAAAATCTAAGACAGAATTCACTAATCAGCTAATGAATGACGCTTACGACTCATTTCATCCTCTAATGACTAGTAACCCCTCACTTATATCTTGGACAAAATATCAAAGAGTCTACCCAATTTAAATTACAACTTTGATTCATACAACCCGTATAATTCTTGATGACTTCTAGGAGTTGATTCATACCCTTACTTAATTTTCACTCATCATACACTGCCTTGGGTATGAGATTAATGTACGGCTTATATAATGTCCATACGACTCAAGGGATGAGTCATATCATAGACAAAAAACTTTTAGAGATGGCTTATTACAATATCTCCCCCTTGGAAACATTCTTCCTTGAATGTGGCATCATGTAGGTCTAGGAAAAAGATCAATCACATCAACAGCCAACTTATAAACAAGCTTACATCTATTATAAGGATCAAACCACATCATATATGATATGACTGAGAAATACTTAAACAGATTTAAAGATAGAGAATCATGGCTGAAAATAGCTATTTACCTTGGGTAGGAACATAATTGGAAGAAAAGAGATGAGGATACTTGGCCAACATGTCTGCCTCACCTTCCCAAGTAGCCTCTTCAACTGATTGGTTTCTCCAGAGAACTTTCACAGATGCTACTTTCTTGTTCCTTAGCCTTCAGACCTGTATATCAAGTATCTCAATAAGAATCTCCTAATATAACTAGTTATCCTTCATCCTAATACTCTCTAGGGGAACTATTAAGGACGAGTTTCCAATGCCCTTCTTAAGCACCAAAATATGAAACATTGGATGAATCCAGCTAAGATGGAAGATTCAATTCATAAGCCACCTCTCTAATACTCTTCACTATCTCATACACACCAACAAATTACTGACTTAACTTCCCTTTCTATCCAAATCTAATTATTGCCTTTCTAGATAACAACTTAAGGAATACCCAATCACCTACTTCGAACTGGAGCTCTCTTTTTCTTACGTCAGCATATGACTTCTGACAACTCTGAGCTATCTTCAACCTTTCACGAATCAACTAAACCTTATCCATATCCTTAAGAATAGAATTTTTCCCAATCAAAACTGTTTCACAAACCCCAAACCATCCTATTGTTGATCTATATCTACGCCCATGCAGTGCTTCAAATGGATCCATTTGAATACTAGCATGATAACTGTTATTATAAGTGAACTTAATCAATGGTAAGTGGTAAAATCAACTTCCTTTGAAGTCTAAAACACATGCCCTCAATATTTCTTCTAATGTCTGAATTATGTGTTCAGCCTGACCATCAGTCTACGAATAAAAAATAGTGCTAAGCTTAACCTTTGTACCAAGACCATTCTAAAAGATTGCCAAATCTGCGAAGTAAACTTCTTGCCTCTATCTGAAATAATTGATAAAGATATCCTATTAAGCCTTACTAACTCGAATATATACATTCGAGCATATTCCACCGTTGTGTCTGAAGTCTTGACAAGTAGGAAATGAGCTGACTTAGTCATTAGATCTACTATAACCAAAATTGAATCATATTGACATCTTGTATGAGGAAACCCTGTTATAAAATCCATATTCACCATTTTCCACTTCCAAGTAGGGATACTAATCTCTTGCATCATACTTCCCGGTCTCTAGTATTCAACCTTTGCGTGCTGACAATTTTGACATTTTGCCACAAACTCTACTATGTCCTTCTTAATACCATTCCACTAATATATTTCTCACAGGTCTCAATACATCTTAGTATCACCCAGATGAATGAAATACCTAGAACCATGAGCCTCGGCCAATATCTTTTCCCACAACCTGTCAAATATTAGGACACAAAGTCTACCCTGGTATCAAAGTACACCATCTCCCCCTTGGGAGAAAACTTCAACCTTTTATTGTTGGACTGCTTCCAATGTTTGGCTAAGGATGGGATCATTTCGCTATTTATTCTTCACTTCCACTACCAAAGATTATTCCAAACCATACTGTACAATTACTTCCCCATTATTAGTGTCGATCAAATTGACTCCCAAATGGGCTAATCTATGCACCTCTTTGGCCAGTTCTTATCCTTCCTCTTTCATGTGAGCCACACTACCCATGGATAACCTACTCAGTATACCATCCACCATATTGGCTTACCCGAATGATCAAGAACACTCATATGATAATCTTTCAGTAACTCCAACTACTTCTCTGATGAAGATTCAACTCCCGCTGAGTAAATACATACTGAAGGCTCTTTTGGTCAGTGAAAATATCAACATGCACACGGTTGAGGTAGTGCCTCTAAATTTTAAGAGAAAAAACCATGGCAGCTAACTCCAAATCATGAGTTGGGTAATTCTTTTCATGATCCTTGAGTTTCCTAGAAGCATAGGCAATCACTTTCCCATTCTGCATTAACACATAACCAAACCTAACTCTAGAAGTGTCATAATATACCACAAATCCATCGAACCCTTCTAGAAAAGATAACACTAGAGCTGATATTAATCTATCCTTCAACTCCTGGAAACTCTTCTCACACTTATCTGACCACATAAACTTCACTCACTTTTGGGTCAGCTTAGTTAATGGCCCAGCTATAAAGAAGAATCCTTCAACAAATCTTCTGTAGTACTCAGAGAAACCCAAAAAGCTCCTAATATCAGATGGAGAGATGGGTCTAGGCCAATGATTTAACTTATTAATATATTAAGGATTTAAATAAATACCAACCCCTGAGATAATATTCACCAAGAAGATAGCAGATTCCAACGAAAACTCATATTTATTGAACCTTACATATAATTGATGATCCTTAAGGGTCTATAGTACTATCCTTAAGTAGTCTGCATGCTAGAATACACCAATATGTCATCTATAAAGACAACGATAAGCATGTCCAAGTACTTTTTGAAGACCATGTTCATCAGATCCATAAAGGCTGCAGAAGCATTTGTTAGTCCAAATGACATAACCACAAACTCAAAATTGTCATACCTCATTTGGAAAGTTATTTTCGGAATGTCTTGCTCCATGAATTTCAACTGATGATATCCTGATCTAAGTTTAATATTAGAGAACCATCGGTCACCCTGAAGCTGATCAAAAAAATTGTTGATTATAGGAATGGGATACTTATTCTTGATGGTGCCTTGTTCAGCTATCTATAATTAGTACACATTTTGAGAGTGCCATCTTTATTGTGCCCAAAAAGATCAGAACACCCTACGAAGAAATAATGGATCGAATAAAACCCTTATCTAAGAGATCTTTAAGCTGCTCTTTTAAATATTTAAGTTTAGTCGAAGCCATATGGTAAAGAGGAATGGATATGGACTGAGTATCAGAAAAAAGTTCAACACCAAATTCTATTTCTCTATCTGGAGGTACCCCTGGAAGATCTTTGAGAAAAAACTCCAGAAACTCATTTACTACTCGAACTGACTGAACTATCGGGACTTTAGACTTAATATCTTTGACTTGAACTAAAGGGTAAATACACCCTGTTGATATTAACTTTCATGCTTTAAGGTAGGAAATGAAACTACCTTTGGGGGATATAGAATTTCCCTCCTACTAAAAAACTACTTTAATGAGGAAACTAAAACTTCACCACGCAGGTGCGACAATCAATTGATGTATAGCATGAATGGAGCCAATCCATTTCCAAAATAACATCAAAATATACCATCTCTAACTCTATTAGGTTTTTTAAAGTAATCTATGGAGAATAGTAATAGGACACTCCCTATAAAATTGTCTAACAACAACTAACTCACCCACTGGGGTAGAAACATAGAAGGGTTTAGAAAGATTTTCAACACCTACCCCAAAATTAACAGCAACCAAGAAAGTTACATAAGAGAAATTCGATCTCAGGTCTAACAACACATTAACCTCAAGATTAAAGGCATAAAGTATACTAGTGACAACATCTAATAAACTCTCCTTCTCTTGACAGGATGGTAATGCATAAAACCAATTTTGGTGCTGGCCGCCACCAGTGCTAGAAGATGCGCCTTGTGGAGGAGCTGGGCAGACTTGCTGAGGTGCTGCACTAGTAGCCTGAGTTTGGGGATAAGTGTCTCCACTTTTCTTCTTAGCATATGGGCACTCCTTGATTCTATGGACCACCTAACCACAACGATAACAACCCCATTTTCCCATCAAATACTAACCAGGATAAGTTCTACCACACTTTTCATATGTTGGGAAATTGGGCCTCTCAACTACACTATTCTAAAATCTAGAATTCAAAGTCCTGCCCCATTGCTCCTACTTAGTTTTAGGTGAAGGGGCATTAGCTGAAGATAGAACAAGAACTGATGAATGACCTTGAAATTGAAAATGGTTTCCCCCACCTGACCTTGGCTAACTAAATTCAAATTGTCCAGTCCTAGCTTTCTTATTCCTCTTCTCTCATTCATTCAACTTTTCTTCCTTAATCTGTTGAGCATGAGTTATCAACCTAGCAATATCCATATCTCCAATAATCATGGCGGTCCTACACTCCTTGACCACCAAATCAGACACCCTAGTAAGAAATATGATCATACGAACTCTAGAATCAGCTAGCAACTCGAGAGCATACTTAGAAAACTGAGTGAACTTAAGGCAGTACTCTTTCACCATCATAGAGCCCTAACTCAGGTTTATGAACTCCTACACTCCTCATATTACGCTGAAAGAACCTATCAAAAAAAGCATTCTGGAATACCTATAACTCACAGGAGTTGTATTCTCACCCTTACCTTCCTTCCACATTGTAACTCAATCATAAGTAACATCATTTAACCTATAGGATACCAACTCTACACTCTATTCTTCAGTAATATGCATAATCTGAGTTATCTTCCTAATGTCATCAATAAAGAGTTATAGGTCCTCATCCATCTTTGACCCATGGAACACAGGCGAATTCATCGTCATAAAGTCCCGAATTTGGGTTGCAGTTAAATTACCATTTTTTTGAAGTAGGACTGCTGCCTGCTGGTTCCCGTGAACATTGGCGGTCACAGCTTAGGCCAACGCTTAAAAAGCAACCCAAAACTCTGTATGAGACACATACTTAATCAAAGGGTTAGCTTGTAGGGGTGGTTGTTAATCATTTCTGCGTGCGTTGGCTCGATGAGGTGGAATATTATGTCACATAAAAGCACTAGTTAAGAAAAATCGAGACAACTATAATTACAATAGATAATGAAAAATTGATGATTCCTAACTCGTCCCATATCCTTTTTTTCATAAATATGGTGCGCTGCACACTTATGATTTAGACTCTACGTAACGCAGCTTGTCTAACTTCCTAGGACTCTTTAAAACCATAGGCTCTGATACCAAGTTTTTAATGCCTCAGAAGTACCCCTGGACATCACACGGTACTCAAGACTATGAATAGCCCCAAGTTAATCCATGATAGCTTTACAGCTCAGAACTTACACTATAAGGATGGTAAACATAAGAAGTGAGCAAAAGATAAACAATCTCATAACTTAAAATGAATCTTTAACTTAGAAATCTTTACACAAACTTCTTGAACTTAAACTTAGACATAGTCTTACAAGGCTCTACTATAGTCTAGAGAGCCACTGGGACAAACCCCAGCTTACCTATACATACACTGAATTGAATGTCTAAAATACTTCTATCAAGGAAAACATAAATCTAAAAGACTAGGTCCTTGGACTATGAGGACTCACCAAATATCAGGTGCAGGTAATAATGCCAAAGTCACTCGTGCTATTGGGAACGGGCACCAGAACTTACATTATAAGGCAATGTAGCACACAGACATATATGTAGATCAGTACCTCTAGAATATACTGAGCATGTGAAGGTGAATGCATGAGTAAAACAATACAGAATATATATAAGCATTCCAACTATGCTTGATAAACGTAAATGACTCACCTTGGACTTGAGTAAAACTTAAGACTGCAAGATCATAAATCTCAAATAATAAAGCATATGAATGACTTAGTGATTCATAATGCTTAGTTTCTTAAAGTCTTTGCTTTTAATCATGCTTAGGGGAGATTCTTCTATCCGACATAAACCATGTGAGCTACCATAGAGTCCAACATCTTACCTAAGTTGGGGAGATTTGTTCCATCTTACCTAAGTTGGGGAGATTTGTTCTACCCTTGCCATCGGAATAGAACCTTATCTTGGTGATCATTATTCTTCACTTCATCCGTATTGGGAAAAATCTAAACCTACATTGGCTCGTAGTTTTGGAGAATTTTGGATACGATCATCCATATTCCCGCCTCGGTGCTAAATACTACTCCCAAAGTTTATATACATATATATGCTCATACTTAAGAAATCCACCTTAAAATAACATAAGGGCTTGTATACTAGAAACCGATTATGCTTCTCTTTTCTTTAAGTAATAATCAGAATGAACAATTATGGATCTTAAGTCTTGTTATTTAAATCAAGAGATCAGGCTTTCTTATAAACTTAGTGCTTATGCTTAAGCCTTAAATCTCATACTTTCTTTTATATAACTTATAAATAGATGGGAACATGTATGCATTTTAATACTTCAATTACATGATAATTTAATAAACTCAAGACAAGATAATTTAGGTGTGAACCCTAATTTGAAATCACATAACTTAAACTTTAAAACAAGTTTTAGGAACAAGGATAAAAGAATATCCTTGTTCATAAACCCTACATACCTTCAAGTTCTTGGCTTGGTGAAGTGAACTTGACCTTTGAGACTTGGGAGATGACTTGGGGAAAAAACCCTAATCTTGTTCTTGAAGATAGTAGAAGAGAAAGTTGTTGTTTAATTAAATAAAAAAGATTGGAAAAGTAACACCCCTTTGGGTTAAATATTGTGGGTTGGGAGTTATAAGGGGTAAAAGAATAAAATGCCCCTTAACTTAACTTCTCAAAATTTTCCTGCTAGTTCTTATGAGTTGATCATATGAATAGTCTGAGTGGTAATACTAGGCATTATGGCTCATATGATGGAAATAATCTAAGAGATCATTCACTAATCGGCTTACGAATGCCACTTATGAATCATATCATCCTCCTACGACTAATAGCCCCTCACCCATATCTATCACAGAATATCAAGGGGTCTACACTATTTACTTACGACTTGGCTTCATACGACCCGTATGCTTCTTGACGAATTCTAGGAGTTAATTCATACCCTTAAGAGATTGTCACCCATCATTGACTACCTTAGGTACAATATTAATATATGACTCATATGTTGTGCATATGACTCAAGGGATAAGTTGTATGATAGATAGAAAACTTTTAGAGATGGGGTATTACACACAAAGTCAATATTATCAACTACTGTATATCATGTTCATGAAATTGTTAGAAAGTGATTATCATGTCCCTAATCCTAATAAAATAACAAGATCCACAATATTCATACGTATATACATTCGCACATTTCTACCATATACTTCTTAGGGCTATCATAAATAATTCAAAATATGACTACTACCCTAAATACTTAAAAATAGCCTAATGACCCAAAACCACAACACAATAAGAAACAACACACAAAACAACAAAAATTATCCTAGATATGTTGGTTCTACAATCATACCGCAGCTGACAAGAAAAGAAGCACGGCAACAAAAACTTAAGGTAGTTATAGTACACCTCACCCTTAACTAAAAAACTGTGCACTGTCCTCAATGCACAAAAATAATACAAAACAAAGGGAAGTAAAAACACACCTGGGATACATTAGGAACCCGTGTTAAAAGCATCCCCAGATAAAGGCATATCAGATAGCAGAGGTGATGGTGGTGGCAGTGTACTACTAAAGGATGCACCTGCGACTATTTTTATACATCTCTGCCTGTCAATGATTATAGTTTTCATCAAATTATGTTTGGCCCTTTTAATGATATGGTGATAAGGTATAAAAAGATACTCCAAGTCTCTCTTGTGACCTAGCCCTAACTATCGAGACCTCCTCATCATTCTCTGCGAAGAAATCAAACTATCTCAGTTCGATCAAAGGTGACATCTTGACTACTAGGGATATAATTGAGGGAGTGGCTACTACAGGGCTCACTGTAAGAGAGCATACCTCTACTCATAATATATATAAATCCTCTCTCATTTAGGCTAGATCTGGCACCTCTGTCTTTCTAAGTTTGGTTCCAAAACTTATATCAAAATCATCAAGATAAGCTTGGAAGTCAGAATGTATCTTAAATAGTGCAGCTCTTTGTACGGCCTCCTATTTGGCCTCTTCTTGCTTAAATCTAGTTTGAATTGTTGATATCATCTGCCAATATAGTGTAGTCATCTTGGTCTCAACAACTCTCAATCAAGCATCAGTGGACCTCTGGATGTCCATTAAGCTCTACAAGAACTCTAGAGATATAGTAATCATACGTATAGAAGGAGCTGTAATGGATGGGCGAGTAAGCTCTGAAGGTTCACCAACCATCTCTGAGTTCAAAGCCTGGGCTGATAAAAAAGTGGTTTGTGTCCCTTAACCCTGAATACTCATATTTAGGGCCTCTCTTTACTCCTTTATATTTATATAAACACTAATACCCACATCACTTCCATGTGCATCACCAGTCTTTGTGGAATTTGATGAGCTCTCAGTCTGGGTCTGAGGTACTAGGGTAGGCTCTCTAGAACTCCTAGAAAGTATTGGACATTCCTGA
Organism: Capsicum annuum; assembly: GCF_002878395.1. Taxonomy (NCBI): domain Eukaryota; kingdom Viridiplantae; phylum Streptophyta; class Magnoliopsida; order Solanales; family Solanaceae; genus Capsicum; species Capsicum annuum. Next base: position 13,775,862 of record NC_061118.1, read on the forward strand.
TCCTTTATACTCTTTGTCTGTACAGTAACCATCATAAGTACCCTCTCATTTACTCTTAGTATCTGGGGTACACCTGCCTCATCACATAGTCTCTAAATCATGCAAGGGAATGGCAGACTAGTAGTATTCCAAAATTCTCTATCAAGGATCTCATGGGGGAGGATGGCTTCAAAATAAATTCAATAGCTGACCATCATACTAGCAACCCCTCCCAATTTAACAAATTATCTGAAGTTGTAGGGAACAGTGAATACCAAATAAGCAACCACCAAAACATGGACTCAAAGGTAAATGTACTTATTTTGATCACACTATGACCCTCGATCAATATGGTAGAATCACCTTAAGGTAAAATATAGTTGGCTATCTACCTAACCATCTCAACCCTTTCTTCTCTATAATCAGTCTCCTACATAATATGTCGATTACGTGTGAATTTCAATCTGTAGTCATACTCAACTGTGGATGTGGGAGTGATATAATCTGGAAAACAAATTACTTGGCGGATAGCCTATATTGACAAATCAACTCTGACCCCTACCACAAGTGTATGATAAAGTTGTGGCTGCTCTATGTACCTCATTGATCCTAGTAATCTGTGCATTGAAATATGTACTATAACTCGATATGATGCGTAAAACTCATGTTTCATGGCCAGTCTATAAGAACCAAGTGGTTTGGTAATTCACTCTAACTGGTAACAATTGAATACAACCTATAACTATGGTACCCACCTTAGCCCAGATAGATCAATCTGGTGCTCCTAATAAATAAGCTTATTTGGCCTTCCAGTATCAAAGATACGACTGTCTATATCATAAAATTCTTGAATATCCTCTACACAGCACCTTAAAGGTACCTTAGTTGCATGTGTGGGTGCAGGAATATGACCTTGTTGTACTTGTGCATCATGGGAAGCCTACTTCGTATCCTTCTAAAACTAGGGAACATCTAATTAATGTACATGTGTGGTGGTACCCTCTTCATACTAGGGTACAACTAATGACTGCACCTACTCTATGAAAATTCTGAACTTACACGTCAATTTAAGTGTAAGGCGGTCATTGTCAATTATTTACTCAACATTGGATTTGGGGTTGAATCCAAGAGGAACAATGTGACTGGCAACTAAGTATTTCTGAAATAATAGTTGCTTACTAAGTTCAAAACCTATGGTACAAAGTGGTTTGGGGGTTCTCAATCATTTTTTATGTAAAAGTAATTCTTGGTCCTCTAAAGGACTAATTTGAGACTAAAAATAATTAGAATGCAATCAATTAGGCATGGATCTTGGAATTATGCTCTCCTAGGGGAAATTCATGCATGTGTTTGTGAAAATTTAATTCAAACATTAATTGTTGATTATGTGGAAGTCTAGGTCGAAGATCTTTGTGGTTAGTCTTTCAACAAAACCACAAAGATTTTACCCATTGGCTCTTTCAAGCACCTAACGAGTGTGTCAACTAAAGTCACCCAATACCTCAATTAGGCACCCCTATTTATAGGATGGTACCCCAGGGATAGTCAACCTCATATTCACCCTTATGTCTAAGATAATGAATATTAGTAAACTAAGCCCAATAATTGTCTACTTTTGCCTTGGTTGCCAAATCCCTCTTTTAAGGATGATATGGGTTCTAAGAGTTCACCCAAACCCCTCGTTTAAGGATCATTTGAGATTTCAAGAGTTTGGGATTTTCACCCATCAAACCCATTTTGGTATTTGGGACTTTCACCCATAAATCCCAACAAATTTATTTAAGCAATTGAAGAATCCATTGTCAAGAAACTAGCCTATGCACAAATGAATCACAACCCACACACAATTGCCCCTTATTCTAACATAATCCCAAGAGAAAGACCTAGTTACTCATGATGATAATAAACAAGAATAAACTAAAATCTCCATTAAATTGATTCATCAAAAGTAAAGATAGTCAAACCACGATTTAAATTTGAATGAATCTCCAATGGGATTTACTAATTCTAAACTTGAAAGTCACTCTAATTTCTTTTTAGCTCACAATTAGTACAAATTTACCCCCAAGATCCAAGAAGTTACAAAATCCCTAGACTAAGGATGGGAGATAGGATTATGGAATTATATCTTGATTAGGATTTGAGTCTTCTTGTTGTTGGGAAAATTTGGGATAGCTTCGTGCATTTATAGTTTTTCCCTTGGGCTGAAATCCCACTACGCTGCGATCGCACAAGCTTAACCGCAATCACGGCTCCACAATCATTTCCTTCATCATGCGATTGCTAGCTTCTGACTTTCTTGTCTTACCATAATCGTTGTGTCCACTCTTCGGTTGTGGTACCTGAGGCCTAGTCTGCACAGGTTTTCCAGATTCTGCCCTTCTCTTCCTACTTTGATTTTTTTTTAGCTCATTTTGCCTCTTTTTGTCTCAGTATCTTTGTACCTGCAAAACATGGGAATTAGTGCATTTAATAGAAAAGTTTCTCATTTATACATTCAAATCATAGTAGTGTACACGGAAGTGGTGTGTAAATGAGTGATAAATTCCCCACTCATCAACACCCCCAACTTAAATCTTTGCTTGTCCTCAAGCAAAACCACTTCATACTACATGAGACTATGCTCTTGTGAGCCCATTTGTGTTACCAGGTGATCATAATGAATTTGAACTAGGATTTTACCAACAATATTCACCTATGCCTGAGTAAAGTAATTTTCTACTACTCCCCTCATTTTTAAACACAAATGCTAAGATGCAATGAACCTTTAAGAGCAATGATGTAATAATTACCTACTCTCTAGAAGTGACTCTCTATCGATAGAAAGTTTTTACACTTTTTTTGCCTCTTTCTTTGGAAAATGACAATGTCACCCACCTTGATTCAGTTATATGTCTCCTCACAAGAAGTAAATCCCCCACACCAATGTGTTTATGAAATAAACAAGGGGTATAAGTGTGAAACTCACTCTTACAAAGAATCCCTCCATGCGAACGAGCATCATACCATATGCTTGCCTTTATTTTCCATCGCCACTACTATGAACATGCTTGGTTGGAGATCCCAAAAGACTTTTTAAGCTTGTAATGTAAGTTCAGCGAGAATAGGTAAGATATAATTTAGGAATGGAGTGATTGCACCCTCCTTTAACATCTACATCACTCTCACACCATTCAACCAAACTTTTGACTATGGGTTAGTTTATTTGTTTCCCACTTCACACATTCCTTATTGTGTTATCTTGATTCACCCATATCTTTGAAGGCATTTTCTTTTCATTTGCTTCTTTTTCAATCTATGCCTTTACTTTTTTTTCTTATTCGTTTCTTCTTCTATTCATTTGTTTCAATGCTTAAGAATGTTGGCACTCACTATCACTTTTGTGGCCCAAAGTTGCTTCCCTCAAGCTTCAACACCCCTAACTTAGGCTTTTAGCCTCAAATTGTATTTTGAAGTTCAATGAGGGTAGGGTTCAAAAGAGGGATAATATTTGACTGGGCTAAGGCTTGTAATGTGGTTTCCAAAGAAATGTTTGAAATCTCAAAATGGGCGACTAAGGATACAATCAATGCACGGGTAGGCTATTAATGCTAAAGTGGATTATTAAGTTCACCAAGATAGCCTAAGGTCAATTCTCCAGCCGAGCGATGATCACAATTAACCTTGAAATACTAACCGGGAAAGTTCTAGATGATACAAGCAAGCATGGGAGTCAAACAATTACTCTCACCGTACACATGACATGCAAACTCCTCAAGGAGGCTCAATTGCGCATTCCATTAGAGACAAAAGGGAGAATTAACCAAATTTCACAAGCTAAAGATTTCGAAATCACAAGAAGAGGTAATGCATTGTCACAAAATTTTCCATGTCCATGCCCCTTGGTTTTTAAAAATTTTGGACAGAGGGAGGAGTTTACTTTTCACTTGCACCATGCACAATTTGCTAACCATGGAAAAAACCCAAGTCTTTGTGACTTTAACCTATTGTCTATCAAAGATATAAATCAAAGCAAGGAGATCAACACATACCTTTATCCCAAGATTCCAGAATAGGAAAAAAATATGGATACTTGGACTTTATGTCCTCTTTTGCTACCCACGTAGCTTCCTCAGACTTTTGGTTCCTCTATAGAACCTTCACCAAGGCCACTTCTTTCATTCGCAATCGGTGAACTTGCCAATCTAAGATCCTCACCGGGATCTCCTCACAGAAAAAAGAGTCTGAAATATCAACATCCCTCAAGAGAATAACCAATGAAGGATCACCCACACATTTCCACAACACAAATACATGGAAAACCGGGTGAATAGAGTTCATACTAGAAGGAAACTCTAACTTATAGGCAACGTTGGCAACCCTCTTCATAATCAAGTAGCGACCGACATACCAAGGACTAAGCTTTCCCTTTTTACCAAACTGCATCACTCCCTTCATAGGAGACACTTTTAAGAATACCCGATCGCCAATAATAAACTCTAAGTCCCTACGCCTCACATTCGTATAGGACTTTTGGTGACTTTGAGTGGTTTTTAACCTATCATGAATTGCCTTCACCTTCTCTAAGGCTTGGTGAACTAGATCGAGGCCAAGAAACTTGCTCTCGAAAACCTTGTACCACTCAATAGGAGATCGACATCTCCTATCATATAATACCTCAAAAAGGGGACATGCCAGTACTAGAGTGGTAACTATTATTATAGATGAACTCAATCAAAGGCAAGTGGACATACCAACTACCACTATAATCAATCACACAAGCCCACAATATATCCTCTAATGTTTATATGGTCCTTTTCACTTGCCCATCCATTTGTGAGTGAAATGCGGTACTAATTCACACTCTAATACCCAAACCCTTTTGGAATGACTTCCGAAAGTAGGATGAAAATTGAGGACCACAATACGAAATGATAAAAATCAGTACCGTGCAACTTAACAACCTCCATAAGATACAACTTAGCATAATCTTCTATCAAGAAATTAGTCCTCATGGGCAAAAAGTAAGCTGACTTGGTTATTCGTTCAACAATGACCCAAATAGAATCATATTAATTCTGGGATCTAGAAAGACGGGTAACGAAAACTATATTAATTTTCTCTCACTTCCATTTGGGTAATGGGACCTCTTAATACAAACCCCCAAGCCTCATGTGCTCAACTTTTACTTAATGACACACCATACACTTGGCCATATAAATAGCCAGATTACACTTTATATTACCCCACAAATAGAACTCTCTAAGATCATGGTACATCTTCATGGAATCGGGATAAATGGTATATGAGATTTATGAGCCTCATCCATGACCTTTTCCCTTAATCCATCGATGTCGGGAACACATAGCCTACCTTCGTATCTCAAGATACCATCACCACAAATGACAAAGTCTGCAACTTTGTGTTGACCCACATTACTCTTGATCTTCATCAAGTTAGGGTCTAATGCTTGCATTTCCTTTATATCAACAACAAGATATGAGTAAGATACCTAAAGCACAAATACACTATCATCCTTGAAGTTGGCAAGTTGAACTCCAAGATTAGCCAAATAATGAATGTCTTTCACCAATTCTCGCTTAGCCTCATTTAGATAGGCCAAACTCCCCATGGAAAATCTACTAAGAGTATCAGCGACCACATTCCCTTATTGGGATGGTAATGAATACCTATATTATAGTCTTTCAATAACTCGAGCCACCTTCTTTGCCAGAGAATCAACTCTTTTGGGGAAAACACATATTGGAGGCTCTTATGATTGGAAAAGATATCAAAATAAACCTAATATAGATAATGTCTCAACATCTTTAATGTAAAGACCACGGCTAACAACTCTAATTCATGAGTAGGGTAGTTCTTCTCATGAACTTTCAATTGTCTAGAAGCATAGACCACAACCCTACCATATTGCATCAACACATAACCAAGACCGACACGAGAAGAATCACAATAAATAACAAAACAATTACTACCCTTGGGCAAGGTTAACACTGGAACCGAAGTTAATTTATAAAACTAGAACCAAAGTTAATTTATCTTTCAACTTCTCAAAAATACCCTCACATGCATCGGACCATAAGAAATTAACCTTTTTGGGTCAATTTGGTCAATGGGGCAGCTATAGTAGAGAAACTTTCCACAAACCTTTTATAGTAACCGGCTAGACCCAAGAAGCTCTAAATTTTGGTTGGAGACGTAGGTCTAGGCCACTTCTTAACCATCGTGACCTTTTGGGGATATACCATGATCCCTCCACTATAGATAACATGACCAAGAAAAGCTACAGCTTTCAACCAAAACTCATACTTTGAGAACTTGGCATACAAACAATGATTCTTCAAAGTTTTCAACACGGCACGGAGGTGATCTACATAATCCACCTCACTCTTAGAATACACTAAGATATCATCAATGAAGACGATAACAAACATATCTAAGAACGGATGGAAGACCCTATTTATCAAGTCCATAAATGCCACTGGGGCATTGGTCAACCCAAAAGACATGACAAGAAACTAATAGTGACCATACCAGGTTCTAAAAGCGGTCTTAGAGACATCCACATCCCTAACCTTATGCTGATGATAGCCCAATCTAAGATTAATCTTAGATAAAAACTTTGCACCCTGAAGTTGATCAAATAAATCATCGATCCTAGAAAAAGGATATTTATTCTCTAAGGTTACTTTGTTCAACTGACGATAATCAATGCACATACAAAGGGAACCATCCTTTTAGCGTACAAACAGCACGGAAGCACCCCACGGAGACACACTAGGGCAGATAAAACCTTTATCTAAGAGGTCTTTTAATTGCTCCTTAAGCTCTTTTAGCTTCGCTGGAGCCATTCTATAAGGAGGGATAGATATTAGATGAGTGTTCAGAATATGATCAATCATAAAATCAATTTCCCTATCGGGAGAAACACCAGGAAGATCATCGGGAAACACCTTGGAAAACTTATTAACCACGGGAATGGAGTCTAGAGATGCTCTTCTGAGTTAGAATCTTTAACTCATACCAAATGATACAGACACCCCTTTTGAAATAAACCTTTGGGCCTTTAGATAAGAAATGAACCTTCCCTTAGGCACTAGGGAACCACCTTCCCATACAATCACAGGATCATTAGGGAATTAGAACATGACCCTACGGGTCCAACAATCTAAGAAATAGCAAGAGTTCAACCAATCCATCCCCAGAATGACATCAAAATTAACCATGTCCAACTCTATCAAGTCTACAAGAGTATCCCTACTACCAATTAATATCACAGGGCCTCCAATCGGGGTAGAAATAGAAAAAAAAACCGACAGATTCTTGGGACCACAATCAAGATACACAGCCACATACGACATCACATAAGAAAGAGTAGACCCTGGATCAAGCAAACAATACACATCACGAGAGAAAAATCTCAACATACCCATGAAAACTTTGAAAAATACCTCAGAATCCTGGTGAGTAGCAAGTGCATACAAGTGGTTTCAGCTAGCACCAATGCCAGAAATAGAAGTAGAAGCAGACATAGCACTCTATGGTGTAAGAGTAGATGGAGTATCAATAAGGTCCCTTTTGGCATAAAAAACGGCTAGAGAGGGGCACTCACATTGCATGTGACAAATATGACCACAATGGAAATATCTGTTTCTCCCTTTCTCACACTGACCATGATGACTCTAACCACAGAATTTGTAAAGAGGGCTAGGTGGAGCTGATTGGGCCCCACTAGCTTGGAATTAGGTACCATGTGCCTGAGACCCACCCCTAAACTAAGTTCGATGATCACCCAAAAACTTTAGTTAAGGATAGTGAACACTAGCTGAGGAGAAAGAACTCTAACTTCCCCACTTCATTCGTGGCCACTTGCCATCATCACCACCACTATGCTGAAAAGGCCTAAATTTTTTTCCTTGCCTCTCACTAAGCTTAACTTACTTCTTTTTCTCTTCTTCCACTTATTACAAATACATAATCAACCAATAAATATCTATGTTCTCAATCAACAAGGTCGCCTTGCTCTCAAGGACTAACTCACGGGACAATCCCAATACAAACTTATGTATTCTAACCCTCATGCTAGAAACAATCTTGGGAGAATACCTTGACAATTGATGAAATTTCAAGGCATACTCTTGAATGGATATTCTTCCTTACTTCATGTTCACAAACTCTTCTGCTTTTTCCTCCCTCAATTCTTGAGGAAAAAATGGTCTAAGAAGGCCTTAAAGAAGTCCTCCTACATGGCGGGACTAGCATCAACACCTTTAGACAAATCCTATACCTCGTACCATTGGTAAGCTACATATTTTAATTGGTAGGAAGCAAAGTCAATGACCTCAATCTCTGAAGCATGCATAATTCGAAATATCTTCTCTATTTTATTAATGAAGCCTTGAGGATCCTCCTCAACCTTTGTACTAGAGAACATAGGAGGGATAAACCTCATAAATTGGCCAATTCTTGTGGCCTTAAAAGAAATTATAGTTGGAGCACGACACTCCTAGTGAGAGGCTACCAATTGAGTCAAGATATAGATAGAGCAACAAAACCCGACATTAGTAGCATCCCTCTGAGGTGACGAAATAGGAGGGTCACTCTCATAGTTGGGGTTGGTGGGGGCAGGTGTAACCCCACGAAGATGCTCAAATGTCGTATCCCTAGCTCTAGCTCAAACTCCAAAAGTTGGATGAGCTTCGTCCATAGGGCCCTCAGAAGGGTTTGCCTGAGTCTCAGATCTCCTTGGAGGCATGATATAAAATATAGCAAACAAAAATCAGAGTAATCAAAGACCTTACACTCTATAGCTTAAGATTGAAACACAAAAAAGGGAAACATTTCCTTAAATGTCTTATAGCTTCTCTTTTATAAATGTGGTGGGCTTCACGATCATAAAAGAGACTCTACTCGACACGGTATAGTGGACACCAAACTGACCATGAACTTAGGATCTGATACTAACTTGATAGGACTCAAAATTGGGCCATGTCGTATGGACACCTCAAGCCCACATGAATCGAAGGTCGCTCGATAACCCATCATGATCATCATATCAATAACATAGGTTGGGTGAATCCTGACCATATAATGAGATAGCGGAAAACATGCTACAAGTCATAACTTTAACATGTGTAACGATTTTATAAATATAAACACACTAGCCAATATACCCAAATCCACAGTCATCCACAATACCTCTATACAAACTGAAGTTTAGAAATATATATCTCGATATAAGTCCCCGAAAATAGCCAAACCAAGTCAAATGGCTAATTCTAAAGATAAGAGACCAAGAAGGAATGTCTTCTGATGAAAGAAAGATCACCACTCCAAAGTTAATGCAAGAACTGCTTCGATCACCTAATCACTTCACAGGAAGAGAAAAAAATGCTCCTTCCCTTATATTGTGTGGGGACATAAAGTTTGGAGATGGGTAGTAGTTCGAATGCTAGCATTGAAATCAAGGATAAGGATAAAATAGCATCATCATTCAACAACAAGGCAATATATATCATATTCAATCACATTCATAACCTTGTCCATACATATAGACCTATCACAAGCCAACCAAGGGAACAAGTCTTATTAACACTTAGAAAGAACTCATTCATCATGCATGTAATAGAGGACTCCAACCTTCCACACTCATAGATTCAAGCATTTCTTATTAGCATAGGACTTTAACCATATTCATATATCATCAAGTAAGGGATTATAAACACATACACATCCATTTAAGTGAGGGACTCTAACCACTTACACACATTTATTCAAGCAAGGTACTTTAACTACATGCTCACATATTAGGCAATGGACTCTAACCTCATGCCACATTAGATATGGGACCCTAACCCCCAGCCAATTCATTTGGCGAGGCACTTCGACCTCATGAGATCTCATTATGCAAGGGACTTTAACTACCAGTGATTCTATTAGGCAAAGGAATTTAACCTCAAGACATCAAGACTATCATTAGTTGATATTGGGACTCTAACCCTTTGTCCATGCATCCACATATATTGAATTCCACATAAAAGGATTTTAACCCATTTAGCCAATTTAACACCATACATGACCACATTGTCTTCATGGGAGCCTCTATTACTCAACCATTTCAATATGACAAGGCCTTTATTCAACTCATCATAAAATTCAAACTATGGTTCTCAAGACCCTTATAAGCCATTCACACTTTATTAGAAATTCTATACCATAATTTAGTTCAACACATAATTCAAGTTCATTGTTATGTTAGGGACATTAACACCCTTCTTATTTATCAAACCATCAAGGTCATTAATTATATAATACATGACTCATTTTACCTTCACAATATCATTTATCAAGTATTCATACATTTTAAGTCATTGCCTTAGTTCACAACATCATTATCTTGTAACTAGATATTTCACTTAGATATTTTCATTAACACCTTGTGTACATGCCTTTACCAAGGCCAATTTCAAGGTAGAAATCATCAAAACTAAGGTTACCCAAGACCAACATGTTAGACGACATACAACAATTATTCACATATGCAAACTAACATCAATAACATGTATAAACATAAGTCTAAGAAAGAATCATCATTATTCATGATTAGGCAACAAAACCTTTTTCATTTGATTTCAAAATCACCCAGTACACTTAATAATCCAAGTGTGAAATATATGGGTTTAGAGTTATTTAGAAAGGGGAAGATTCATATGCCTTTAATAAGATGAATCACCAAGAATATTGACTCCCCTTTGCCTCTTAAAGACCACACTTGAAACCCTAGCCTACAATTCTTCAAAGATGAGATTAAGAGAGTATTTAGGGTGTTTGATACATCAAAATAGATGTTTAGGAGGATACACACACTTAAATAATGAGAGGGCTTAGGGTTATAGACATGGGAACTGACCACAATACCCTTAGTTAAAAGCTGAAAATTGAACCCGTACAAGGGTATGACATACCATACGACTCACTTAAGTAGCCGTACTCTAGAGTACAAGTGGAACCCTAACTCGTACCTTAGGCTTCTCCTAGGTGACCCACACTATTAAGAGTACGATTATGCACCTTTGAGTTATGTCCAAAGGGTACGACTCACCCCTAACTCGTATACAATAATCGTACCCAAAATAGTCTATTTCTAAACTCGTGACTCCCCTATACGACTCAATAGGTACAACTCATACCCTTGGGTACGATTGAGGTGCAGATCAATCGTACCTAGGATAGTGAGTGACCCTCACCACACTACCTAGGATATGATAAGAGAGGAGGAGAATGATACGACTCGTATCTAAGGGGTATGACTCAAGCCCCTAGTCGTACCCTCCCTAGTGACACCAAAATATGAAGTTTTTCAATGGTACTAAGTATAGGTGTTTCAACTCAGGTAATTAGTCTTATAACTAGACACCGCATTAGATTTCATCTCCTTGATTGGTGGTGAGTCCTCTTTTGTTCAGAGGTCTTAGTTGATATCTAGTTTAGTAGTTTATCTTAGTTTACTTTTGCTAGATAAAGGTAGATCAGGGGTTATCCCCAGATTTAGTACTTATTTTTGTCGGTAGAGGCTTCATATATAGCTAGTTTTATCAGTTATTTCATATTAATGTTCATATTTCAACTTGACGCTTAATTAATTTTTTTATAAGATACATTATTTTAATTTAAAGCTTTATTCTTTTTAAATGCTTCTTCATGCTTTCAATATGTTTTCATACATGTTCTAGTGGTATCTCAGGCCAAGGATATGTTGGGTTAGTAGTTTCTTCAAGTATCGATCACCTCGATGATGTAGCCTCAAGGCGTGAAAATTTACACCTATAAAATAAAAATAATACAAACAGCTTAAGCTTATCATTACTTTAAGTCCCCAGCAACATAGTCAAAAACTTGTTTACTTCCAATACATACGCAAGTATACATGGTCCCAAGTAATAAAGTGATGGCAATCAAGTTTTATTGATCCTTCAAGGAATTAATTGATGACAAGCTAGTGATTTCAACTATTATAGTTACAAGAACAAGTGTTTTATAGTTCAAGAAATAGGTTATTTTTTTAATCTACTAATTATAACCAAAATAATGAAAGTAAATTAGAGTATGATCATAGGAGTTGTTCACAAAGATATCGAATCCTAGAGCTATGGCAATTGCGTGATTGCATCATATATATATATATATCATTGTTAAGTTGCTTTAAGATATATATGGAAAGTTGAGTCACGTGTTTGATAATATGGTCATGATCTCTTGAGCCTCTAACGTTCTACCCATATTAGTCTTCTAAATATGTTATTGAGTGGTAATATTCAAACTAATCTGAATGTATTTATATATCTTCATGTGTTTGAGTGAAGTAGAGAAAAATCGGTACATCTCTATCCTGGATGCTAATTTTTTCGTAGAAGAACCCTAGTTTCCTCAACCCACATTCTATTTTTAGCCCTCTTCTCTTCAGCTCTGCTAAAAACTATTTGGTTATCTTATGGGTCCTAAAGCAATAAAATAGTAAGCATAAGATTAAAAGAACAAAATATTGATGGTAGGATCCATAATAACAATCGATTAATAGACTATGATGTTCATAATATGATCATAACTCTAGATAGAGGGCTTTTAGCCATTTGTAATACTATTACAAAAGCTAGAATTCTTAAACAAGTAAGAAAAATAGCTAAATAAACAAGTGAAGAAGTAACCCAGAAGTAGATAACTTCCAATCTTGCTCTGCACTCCTAGTACGTTCATTCTTTCCTAAAAATGATTAAGTATGTATATTTAGAAATTTAAAATAGGAAAAGGACAAAAATGACATCTAAAATAAACTAATTCTACAAAATTAGCACCCAAATTTATAATATCGATAAATAGCCACTCGTTACTCACATAATAAACCCGGTAAATAGCCTCTCTGTCACTTGCGTATGATTAGCTACATATAACGAGAAAATACAAAAAAATGCAAAAAATAACTTTACCTTCTTTCTTTTTCAGTCACAAATTCTTTTTCCTTCAAACACCTAATTCTACGTTCATTACCTTTTTTGATACTCATCTTTACCTTTTACATTCCACAACCTTCTCTATAAATCACTAAAAATTTGCTCAAAATTGATACAAAAAATGGATACAACTTCTCTTTTAGTACCAATAATGATCAAATATGGAGGTTAATGGATATCTAAGGCTGAATTTCAGAATTTCATCATCAATGGAGTTTTGTTCGATTCTGCATTTACTTATGATGTATTTGTTGTTAAATTGTATAAACAGTTAAATATAGATCTAATTAAAGGTTTATTGGATATCAAATCCATTGTCACAGTTGGATCTATGCCTATATACAATGACATGAGTGTCAAATTATATATATGAATGAAGAAAAAAAGTCTCGATATCAATGAGTATCTATTGTGTATAACACTAGTTCCTGTCGAATTTACAGCTGGTGAATTATCAGATCCTATACATATTGTCAAAGCAAATCACTTTCCTGCCATTGAAGATGATTTTTCTGAGGATCACTTAGAAGATGAGCCAAAGCCTAGCATAATGGATCCTCTTTATAGGGATGTTGAAGAAGGGCAACTGTATTGGAATAAAAATATAATAACTAGCATTATGAAGCACTACGCAATCCCAAATAGATTTCAATTTAAGGTTAAAAGATCATCAACATCAAGGTATGAGTCTATACAAAAACTATATCGAGTTAACATATATAGTATAAAATAGTATCAATTGAGTATCAATGTGGTTTTATGTGGTATGTGTTCTTTCTGAATGTGGTATTAAACTGTATCAAACTAGTATACAATAGTATCAATTGAGTATAAATGAGGTTTTTATGTGGTATATGTACTTTCTGAATGTGGTATTAAACTGTATCAATCTAGTATAAAATAGTATCAATTGAGTATCAATCTTATTTTTATGTGGTATATGTACTTTCTGAATATGATATTAAACTGTATCAATCTAGTATACAATAGTACCAATGTAGTTTTTATGTGGTCTTTATACTATATGAATATGGTATTGAACTATATCAATATAGTATAAAATAGTATCAATTGAGTATCCATGTGATTTTGATATGGTATATGTACAGTATGAATGTGGTATTGAATTGTATCAATATTGTATAAAATAGTATCCATTGAGTATCAATGTGGTTTTTATGTGGTATTTGTACTGTATGGAGGTGGTATTAAACTTTATCAATATCATATAAAATAGTATCAATTGAGTATTAATGTGGTTTTTATGTGGTATATGTACTGTATGGATGTGGTATTGAACTATATCAATATAGTATAAAATAGTATCAATTGAGTATCAATGTAGTTTTTATGTGGTATTTATACTCAGTCACTTAGTATCCCAGTATTAGTACTCAGATATTAGTAAATACACGTTATCAGAATTCATGAGTCAGTGTTATCACAATCTCAGTTACAGTTACGTATTCATATATGTATTCTCACGTTCATGTTATTCAGTCAGTTAATATTGTTCATGCATATGAACCATTGCATTCAGCCTACCTCACTTGCATACCAGTATATTCAATCGCATTGACTCATTTGTGCTATGGTATTTTATACCATAGGTTTAGAAGCACGAGCTCCAGAGCATTAGTAGCATTCCAGTTCCAGCAGTTAGAGCCAGCAGTGAGTCCTCATCCTTCGAGGACATAATCATTAGTTTATTATTTTATTTCTTAGCTTATTTCAGTAGTTGGAGTTAGTTGGGGACATGTCTCATCAACTCCTTATTCAGACAGTTTAGAGGCTTTCGGACTATAGTATGTTTTGACAGTTATTTCAGATGCTTTGGTATGTTATACCATATTTTCAGTTATGTAGCAGTATTGAACCTTATGGCCTTTCAGTTTATATTTCCGTATTTATGATATTACTGATAAAGCTCAAATTACACTCTTGAATGGGTGTAAGCGATCGTTGTCAATATAAAACCCAACTAGGTTGGGGTCGAATCCCACAAGGAATAGGGTGTGAACGTCAATTTGTTTATGAAATGCTTTACTGATAGTTTACTGTATCTAAAAGATGCGGGTTTAAGGTTCGCAATGAATCAATTTCCACTTTCTGAACTTTTGTGTTGTAATCAGTATAAATAGGAAACCAGAGCTATGTTCACCAAGGGTTTCAGGAATTGACAGATACTAGGTAATGATAGAGATTCTCGGAATGAGTAGAACAGCAAAATATCCCTGACGATTATACTATCTGACTTATCTCTTGACCTCACCAGACAATTTATTATCTAATTCTCTCTAACTTAGATAACTTATCTATTTCCAATAGGATGTTATCTCAGGTAGATTAATCCAGTTACGGCATTAATTCTTAAATAGAAGGTTGGTAGCTTCCGAGTCATTGTTGATAATTCACGTCCTCTAGTCTATTTTTTTGTTAGAAGCAAATAAAACCTAAGGCATAACCTAATGTTTGCAACCACTAGACTTTAGTTAAAACAATAGAATCTCAAGATGACTACTCTTAGAATACATTAAACACCTAGTATCATATCAAACCCTAATCCATGGATCCCATAACTCCAGCTAATGAAATTAGCCGCTCATGACTTGATGAACAAAATAACAAGTTGAATTCATGATTATAATGATAAACTTATGAATGGGTAGAAAACAATAAGTAGTTCCTCCAATTTAATCAGGGTAGAAACCCTAAAAATAGTTGATACGAAAATACAAGAATAATTTATGAAAGAGAGCAAAAATATGTGTCTTTCTTCTTAGAGTTGATGTTGATAGATGAACTCTCTATTAAAAACCCTAAAAGATGCTATTTATACTAAATCATAATTAAGAAAATAAAATAACAAAATTAATAAAATTGTTCGGAATAGGTGACGCCCCGGCTGACACCGCGTCAAAAAGTTGATGCCCTATCACGGATGGCGTTAGAGAGGCTTCAGTTGCCTTCAGGTTCTGTCTTAGGCTGACGATGTGGCTGACGATGTGTCAGGGATCTGACGGGATATCACCAACGTCGTCAGATATCTTCTTCCCATGCTAACTTTTTTCTTAAGGCTGACGTCATTCTTGACGTCTTATCACAACTTTGACGCCATGTCACCGGCATCGTCAGAAATACTCCTCAAACTGAAAATCCCTGTTTAAGGCTGACGCCAATGCTGATAGGCTATCACGAGGCTGACGACGTATCACGGAGTTCGTCATCTATATTTTCTTCTATTTTGCTCAGATTTTCAGCTCTTTTATTGTTTATTCTCATTTCTTTGGCCTTTTTATGTAATATCATGAGCAAACACATCAAAACAATAAGAGTTGCTTCAGAATTCACAATTATTTTGAGCTAAAAAACATTAAATATGTTAGATTTTGCTCGCACATCAACACCCTCAACTTAAAACAATTGCTTGTCCTCAAGCAACAACTAACTAAGAGAATACAACAAACATTCAACAGTCAACAACCAATTTAGCTCAAAACTCAGTTCACCATCTCCAAGGTCAACCAACTCAAAATTACTGTGCAATTTATTGAAAAGCAACAATGTAACACAAAGGCTTCTACCCATGGCATCAACTAAGTACCGCCAATCATGCATGTATCAATGTACACAATTCCCCTCTTTTTCTCATATCAGACATCAAAAATATAAACACGGGAATTATCACAAAAACACTCACTCTCAGAATGAAGTTCAGACCAGTGTATGCCAAATACCATATGCTTTCCCTTATCATCATTACCAAGGTTTCTAGATAAGTATGCTAGGATCACTATAGGTCTTTCTTCGGCTTGTAACGTAGGCTAGGGCTGGTATGATATTATACGGCATTTAGAGTGACTAACCTCCTTGGCACTACCTTAACTTACGGGGTCCATTTATTAACCTCTTTTTCTCTCTTTTTCTTTTCTTTTCTTTTTCTCTTTTTCTCCTTTTTTTCACTTTTTCTATTTTCTTGATCACACTTTCAGAATGGGTGCACTTCTTTTTATTCAAGTAGAGTTTCTTTTCTTGCTCTTTTTCACCAACACCCAACCTTTTATTCTTTTTCTTTGATTCTTTCTTTTCTACTCTACCCTTCTTCATACCCAACTTATATCACGCACCTTTATGATAGTCACCCTCAACTTAGGTTGTTTGCCTACATTAAGGTGCACAGTGTCCAAGGAAGATTAGGGCCAAAACAGGTTCATTATGATTTAAAAAGGGAAGGTGATAGGTATCATAGAAATAAAAATGGTCAATTAAGGCTCAAACCGGGATCAAGGGATATCATGCATCCAGGGAAGGTCATTTAGGCAAAAAAAGTGACTTAAAAATCAAAACAGCCTATGATCCTTTCCTAACCCCTATATTTCAACCAAGGTAAGACTAATCGAGCAAGTTCTAGATTTGACATAACAAAAAGAACCTGGTATAGTGTCACACACACATGGAACAAAACCAATATCACTAGCTACTGCTTATCTGGTTCATGCAATTGTTCAGCAGTGATGATCAGGTAACAAAACTAATGCCATGACGAGATGCACAGTGGTCACACTAAGGTGCAATTTATATAGTCATGCAAAACAAACCTTTGGAGATATGTTCAAAATCACAAAATTAGTTAACTGCCTACAGAACTTGCACTACTCCTAGTTATTTATAGAATATGCTACAACAACATGCTACCCTACACCCTCAACTTAAAATTAAAACAAAATTAAACTAAGGGTTAGGATATACCTGGAGTGGGTTATTCTCAGGGATCATGGGTTGCCTCCCATGCAGCACTTGATTTAACGTTGTGGCACAACGCAGGTGTCTCGATTACCTCAAACTTCATCAAGATAAATAATGATGATGTTTTTCACTGATTCGTCTGGTCCAATATAAAGATTTACTCGTTGGCCATTTACTTTAAATGTACTGCCATCTTCATTTTCAAGCTCCACTACTCTAGATGAGTGGACTCGATTCACTTTAAAAGGGCCTGACCACTTAGATTTTAGCTTTCCTGGGAACAACTTAAGTCTAGAGTTAAATAGAAACACCAAGTCCCCTTTTTTGAACTCTCGCTTCTTTATCTTCCAGTCATAGTACTTTTTTATCTTTTTGTTATACAAATCTGCTCACTCATATGCCCTGAGATGGAATTTATCCATCTCATTCAGTTGCCCTAATCTCAATTTTACAGCTTACTTTCAATTTAAATTCAACTTCTTGAGTGCCCATAAAGCCTTGTGCTCCAGCTCTATTGGCAAAATGGCACGCTTTTCCATAGACCATTTGGAATGGTAACATTCCAATAGGTGTCTTGAAATTAGTTCAGTATGCCCACAAAGAATCATCAACCCTTCGCGACCAATCTTTTCGTCTAGCATTCACCGTCTTGGCTAGGATAGCCTTAACTTTATTATTTGACACCTCCACCTGCCCACTGGTTTGTGGGTGTTATGGAGTAGCCACTCTGTGTTGTTTCACACCATACTTCGCCAGAGCTTCCCAAAATAATTTGTTGCAAAAGTGAGATCCTCCATCACTTATGATAGTCCATGGTACTCCAAAGTGAGAGAAGATATTCTTTTTGAGGAAAGCAACAACTCTTTTTCCCTCATTGTCCGCTAATACGGTAGCTTTGACCTATTTATAAACATAATCAATAGCAACCAGAATATACTTCATTCCGTAAGAACGTACAAATGGACCCATGAAGTTAATACCCCACACATCAAATAACTCCACTTCAAGCGTCTTAGTCAAGGGAATTTCATGTCATTTAGCTATTGACCCCTGTCTTTGACACTGGTCATATTTTTGCACAAACTCGTGGGCATCTTTAAACAATGTTGGTCAATAATAGCCACTCTGTAACACCTTCCTAGCTGTTCGGTCACCTGCATGGTGACCCCCAACTGGAGAAGCATGACATGCCTCCAGTATACACCGTACATCTACTTTAGGCACACATCTCCGTATGATATTGTCTGCGCATCGCCTGAAAATATAAGGCTCATCCTAAAAATAATGTGTTACATCATGCAAGAACTTCTTCCTTTGGTGGGATGAAAGATTTTTTGGGAGGAGCTCACTCACAGCATAATTTGTATAATCAGCATACCAGGGAAATGCTTCCACAGTAGTTGTCAGGATCTCCTCATCTGGAAATGTATCATTTATCTTTGTTTCATCATTAACTTCCTGTCTACCTTCCATTCTAGATAGATGATCTGCAACCTAGTTTTCACAACCTTTTCTATCTTTGACTTCGAAATCAAACTCTTGCAGTAGCAACACCCATCTGATAAGCCTTGGTTAGCATCCTTTTTGGCCATCAAGTACCGCAAGGCAACATGGTCAGTATAGACTACTACTTTAGTCCCAAGAAGATAAGATCTGAATTTCTCAAAAGCATACACCACAGCCAGCAGTTCCTGTTCGGCTACTGTGTAATTCTTTTGCGCTCTATTTAGCTCTTTGCTGGAATAATATATCGAGTGAAACAATTTATCTCTTTTTTGTCCCAATAAAGCTCCTAACGCAACACCACTTTCATCACACATTAGTTCAAACGGTTTTGCCCAGTTAGGTGCAATAACAATAGGAGCCTCGATAAGCTTCTTTTTAAGGCACTCAAATGCCTTTAAGAATTCTTCATCAAAAAAGAATTTCACTTCCTTCTCCAACAGCTTACAAAGTGTATTTGCAACTTAGGAGAAGTCTTTTATAAATCTCCGATAGAATCCTGCATGACCAAGAAAACTACGCACTCTCTTTACTGAAATGAGAGGTGGTAATTTCTCGATAACTTCTACCTTTGCTCGATCAACTTCAATCCCTTTTTCAAAAAATTTGTGGCCCAGCATGATACCGTTCTTTACCATAAAGTGACATTTTTATCAGTTAAGCACTAGATTAAATTCAACACATCTCTGCAAGGCCACATTCAGATTCTCCAGACACATTTCAAATGAATCACCCACCACTGAGAAATCATCCATAAAGACCTCTATAGTGTCTTCCACCATGTCAGAAAAGATAGACATCATACATCATTGAAAAGTGGTTGGTGCATTGCATAGTCCAAATAGAATCCTCTTAAATGCAAAGGTGCCATATGGGCATGTAAATATCACCTTCTCTTGATCTTCCTAAGCAATGCAGATTTGGTTATATCCAGAATAACCATCCATGAAGCAATACCACCCTCTACCTACCAATCTATCAAGCATCTGGTCCATAAAGGTCATTGGGAAGTGGTCTTTCAAAGTCCATGAGTTTAGCTTACAGTAATCCATGCAGACTCTCCATCCTGTGACTGGTCTGAGTGGAATCAGCTCGTTCTTTTCATTCACAACCATCATACCCCTTTTTTTAGGCACACATTGAACTGTACTTACCCATTCCTGTCAAAAATAGGGTAGACTACTCATGCGTCCAACCACTTAATAATTTTTTTTTAACCTCCTCCTCAGACGGCGTTGATATTCAATGGTAGGAGTACAATCTTCTTCTAGTTAGATTTTATCCGTACAGATTCCAGGAGGAATACCAATAATATTTGCGATAGTCCATCCGATAGCTCTCTTGTGCCTCTGAAGTAATGAGACAAGTGCATTCATGGTTCCATGGTTCCAATTGTGCAGGGAATAGTGACTGCACCTGGATCCAACTTTTTCTGCGTCAAGGTCCTTGTGGAAATGGCACTGTAAAAGTAGAGATCTGCTTCTAGTTTGCAACTTACTGCTTGTTTCTTGGTAATAAGGTCTTTCATGAATTTTGTATACCCTGGCATTTGATCAAGTGCCTCAATCAAAGGCACATTTATAGTCAATTGCTTGAGCATTGCTAGGAACTTGCTGAACTTTGCATTATCCGCCTTCTTTCTCGGCCGTTAAGGAAAGGGGGATGGTGGCCATGGGATGGGTTTCAAGACCACTTTCCCTTCCTTCGCCTTGTCCGACATATCAACTGAACTTTTTAGTTTCTCAGACTTCTCTAGGTACAGTTCTGCTGGTTCTTCTGTAACTTCCTCAATATTCATAGATTTGTCCATATCAAGGCTAGATAAAATCTTACCACTCCTAGTGATGATCGCTAGACATGAATCTTCAGTCTTCTGATCCTGGGCTATTTGAGTAGGTGAAGTACCACTTTTTCCATGGTTTAGTACTGAAGACAGTTGATTCATCTGTTGCTCTAGCTGCTGGATAGAAGTTGAATGTGAACTAACCAATCAACTCATAGTGGAAAATCCACTCCTCACACTAGCTACTCCAGCATTGGTAACCTCTACTCCTTTCAATAGTTCTTTCATCATATCTTCCATCGACCAATTTCCCAAACTAGGTGCAGCAGCTTCTTGATTTTCGGCACGAACATGCAACCCATTTTTGTCATTGCTGCATCTCCAGTTTTCTTACTCCCTGTCTCTATTATTAAGATTGTCATACCCGTTCCGACCTTGATTTCCTTGGCTAAAGCCTCGGAAACCCACCTGATTAGCAAAGTAGTTTACTTCTCCTTCAGGTTCCATATCAGCCCGATCCCAAATCATTACAGCTTTTACCTATTCCATCTTTCCTGACAATAAGTGCTTGGTGAGTAGGTCTATTTGAGTCTTAAGATGGACTATGTCTTGATCCTTCTCCTCATCCCTTTTGCGTTGTTCATCATTCATTCTAACAGGAATAGTTGGACTTGCCACCACAGAATGACCTACTTAATTTGGTCATCCTATTCAGCATATTAGTAGCATCTTAAAATAAGAGAACAACAAATGACCCTCCAGCAGCATTGTCTACCATTGGCTTCGTCACAAAGCTAAAAGCTCTGTAAAGAGTCTCCATTAAATGTATATCCATCATATTATGGTTCGAACACTGTGTCAGCTTTTTCTTGAATCTCTCCCAAGTTTCATGTAAAGCCTCATTTGAAACTGTCTGAAACTGTTGATCTCATCTCTTAATTGCACCCTTCTGGATAGCGAAAAAAACCTTTCTAGGAAAGCTCCTCTCAACTGCCTCCAGTTGGTTATAGAGTCAGGTGTCAACTCATTTAGCCACAATGTAGCCTCTCCTGATAAGGACAACAGAAATATCCTCAAACGGATAGCGCTCTGGCTTACCTCCAGATTATCAAAGGACTTGAAAATAGTGACAAAATTCACCAGAGACAGGTTAGGTTCTTCTCTATGAAGGCCTCCAAACAACCCCTTCAGCTTTAAGAGCTGAATCATTGTGCTAGTAATATTGAACTTTGCTCCAGATGCTAACGGAGGGGGAATGATCGCACCCGTTGCCCCTGCTCCATCGATTTCATTATCATCATCAATCTCATACCTCAGAGTTGTTCGACCATTCTACTCAAGGAGTGAGGTTTCAGATTGAGTAGTGTTCGGTGTAACCTATAGGGATTCTGCAAATGAACAAAAACAACAACCAAACGTAAATCAAGGAAACTTAACTATCAGTAAATTTTCGCACACAAAATTTTAAGTCTACAACCATATTCCCCGGCAATGGCGTTATTTTTGATAACACTCAAATTACACTCTTAAATAGGCGTAAGCGATCGTTGTCAATATAAAACCCGACTAGGTTGGGGTAGAATCTCACAGGGAATAGGGTGTGAACATCAATTTGTTTACGAAATGCTTTACTGATAGTTTACTATTTCCGAAAGATGGGGGTTTAAAGTTCGCAATGAATAAATTTCCACTTTCTGAACTTTAGTGTTGTAATCAATATAAATGGGAAACCAGAGCTATGTTCACCAAGAGTTTCAGGAATTGACAGATACTAGGTAATGCTAGAGATTCTTGGAATGAGTAGAACAACAGAATATCCCTGATGATTATACTATCTTACTTATCTCTCAACCTCACCAGACAATTTATTATCTAATTCTCTTGAACTTAGATAACTTATCTATTTCCAATAGGATGTTATCTCAGGTAAATAATCCAGTTACGACATTAATCATTAAACAGAAGGTTGGTAGCTTTTGAGTCCCTATTGATAATTCACGTCCTCTATTCTATTTCTCCATTAGAAGCAAATAAAACCTAAGGCATAACCTAATGTTTGCAACCACTAGATTTTAGTTAAAACATTAGAATCTCAAGATGTTTTACTACTCTTTGAATCCGTTAAACACCTAGTATCATATCAAACCCTAATCCATGGATCCCATAACTCTGGCTAATGAAATTAGACGCTCATGACTTGATGAACGAAATAACAAGTTGAATTCATGATTATAATGATAAACTTATGAATGGGTAGAAAACAACAAGTAGTTTCTCCAATTTAATCACAAGGTAGAAACCCCAAAAATAGTTGATACGAAAATACAAGAATAATTTATGAAAGAGAGCAAGAGTTGATATCTGATAGATGAATTCTCCATTAAAACCCCTAAAAGTTGCTATTTATACTAAAGCCTAATTAAGAAAATAAAATAACAAAATTAATAAAATTGTTCGGAATAGGTGACGCCCCGGCTGACGCCGCGTCAAGAAGTTAATGCCCTATCACGGATGGTGTCAGAGAGGCTTCAGTTGCCTTCAGTTTCTGTCTTAGGCCGATGATGTGGCTGACGCCGCGTCAGGATCTGACGGCGTATCACCAACGTTGTCAGATATCTTCTTCCCATGCTAACTTTCTGCTTAAGGTTGACACCATTCTTGATGCCTTATCACGACTTTGACGCCATATCAACGACATCATCAGAACTGCTCCTCAAACTGCAACTCCCTGGTTAAGGCTAACGCCAATGTTGATAGGCTATCACGAGGCTGACGACTTATCACGGAGGTCGTCAGCCATATTTTCTTTTATTTTGCTCAAATTTTTAACTCTTTTGCTCCATTATTATTTATTCTCATTTCTTCATCCATTTTCTGTAATATCATGAGCAAACACATCAAAACAACAAGAGTTGCTTCAGAATTCACAATTATTTTGAGCTAAAAAGCATTAAATGTGTTAGCTTTTGGTCACACATCAATTACCATTATTATTCAGTGCTCAGTTACACATATCAGTCATGGATTAGCTTGTGGTCCTTCGGGATTATGAGCATTGTATAGTATTCCGGGTAATAGATTCGGGGTGTTACAGAAATGCCAAAGGGACACCACCACACCGATACATAGACTTTTGTTTATAAAACTAGTACTTCATTGAATCCAACATATCATGAAAACACAACTTTCCCCAAGAGAATGTCTTAAACTGACCAGACTCAACCAACAAAAAGGCATC
Organism: Capsicum annuum; assembly: GCF_002878395.1. Taxonomy (NCBI): domain Eukaryota; kingdom Viridiplantae; phylum Streptophyta; class Magnoliopsida; order Solanales; family Solanaceae; genus Capsicum; species Capsicum annuum. The sequence continues at coordinate 13,800,115 of NC_061118.1, forward strand.
CTTATTTATGAAGTCACCATACGTAATTGAAAACAGAAAACTATGAATGAAGTAAAGAATAGCAATATACAATGCGTCCCCATTAGATAGCCATTTTTTCCCCAAGAAAATAATTTTCAGCTCAAGCTTTGTAACTTTGGATTGATTTGGAAAAGACAAGTCCATAAGGCGACTTCACTGGCTCAAATTACATGCCAGTGTAACATCACCTGTACACTTTAAGCCACTTATAACAGCAAACTCTAATAGACTAAATCGCAACTTTGTGTTATTCACTTTAATCCATATCTCATCATTTCGGCTAGACAAATCTTCCCTACGCAACATGCCATGTATCAACTGATTTTGAATGGAACCAGGTGGAAAATCTAAAAAATATCCAAAACAGGTGTTCCTGAACAAATTGAGTTGCACCTTAGTCAACTTATATTTCAGCTCATTCACAATCGAGCAATTTATATGCACACTAACATGAGCCATGTAATAATCACTTGATCGAACAACAAAATCCCAAATCTGAAAAAAAGCATATATTTCTAAATACATTAACACTATGCATTAAATTGCACAAAACAACTACAACAACAACAGCATACAAAGTAAGATCTCACATTGCACACATATACAAAAAAATACATTATAGTTGTAAAAAAATATAGAATACCTCAACATCTTATAAACTAAAATTTGGTTTGCCAAGATGATCTAAAACTTTACATTTTTTCTTTGAAGATGCACAGCATCTTCACTATTTTTTTCCCAATTTCATTTCTTTTTTTCTTCGCACTAACAAATACACGTTCATCGATCTTCTTCTTTCCTTTTGAGAGATCTTTTTCTTCATCTTTGCATACACCTAAAAGCTTTTGATTCTGTGACCGGGTCATCCTATGAGAAGAAGAAGGAAGTTTTGACATAGATTTTCTCTTACGTTGAGACTCTATTCTATCAATTTTCTTCTTCTTCAAGTTTAAAGGACTAGGACAGTCCTTCAGCTGCAACAACATATATGAAGATTTGGTAAAGTCATCATTTTTAACACCAAATTTGGGGTCAAAATTAACCCCTTTATCAGCTAATTTAAGCTTGCCTTTACTACCCATTTCCTGTTTCACGTCCATACAATGCAAGAATTACCAACTCAATTTCTAATTTTGATGAAAACATAGATTTATGAAGCATATTAGAAAGAAAGAGAAAAAAAATTGGAAAAGTTTTGTAAGTAGCCATTGAAAGAGTTATTTATTGAGGTCTTTAATGTGTAAGAGGATCAGTTTTGGGCCGTTTAATGTGTAAGGATCAGTTTTGGGCCAAATGACCATTTAGGAGAATTAAATTGGATCGACTGGCTACCCATTCCAACTTTTACAAGGGCTGGCCATTTCTTTTCAAAATGGCCAGTCCATGTCCTTTTCTCATTTAAAAACCCCTAGGAAGGCCCACCAAATCCAAATAGAAAAGGACATAAATTTTCCCACTGTTGCCTCACCTTACGGCGCGAGGCTATGGGCTTCGTCCTGCCCTTAGCGCTATAGGGCCTTCTGCTTTGCCTTTCCGCTTGCATCCAAAAAGGTGTTAACTTTGGGGCGGGGGGGTGTATTTTGATCTGCCCTCACCTTCTACCTCATGTGGCAAGCTCCACTACTTCGTCTTTATCTTGAATTTTAGAGCTCCTCTCATTTTCGCTTTAAACTTAGTTGTTTCAAGGTCTTTTCACCTACAATGCCCAAAACACTTTCATAAGCTCTAAAATAAACAATAAACATGGGAAGACACAACTAAAAAGAGTACAAGTTCATTCAATATTAATATTTCAGGTCCAAAGCTTTCTTTTATGTATTAACAGATATTTTATGAGACATGTTTTTTGTCATCCCATCATATGATTGAGGTTTATGGCACATTTTATGTTCTATATTATGTCATATTTCATGATTCAAATAGAGTTGCTCTTGTTGGTCAAGTTAAGACAATGAGTGTCGATTCATTTGCCAAGGTTTTGGGGCATGATAAATTTGAAAGCCTTATTATGTGTATAACGTTTGGTAAATATGAATTTAATTGCATATAAATAGAAAGAAATCCTTTTTTTAATATTCATTTTTTTATTTTGAATTAAATCCAAACTCCAAACCATAAGATGAGAAACCAAACAAAAATTTAAATTTTCAAACTTCAAATTTGCGCAATCTATGCACCTACTTAGGGGTGTTCATGGTCAAATTTAAGTCAATTTATCAAATGTTGAAATCCAACCAAATTAATTAAGTTGGTTTTTTAGTTCTTCGATTTTTGTCAACTTTTTTATAAATATATGAAATACTTCCAAGAACATAAAAAGTTCTACATTCCAACATGCCCTTACTAAATCAATTACTCTTTATATAAAATGTTATAGAGAGAAATGCGAAAACATTTCCAAACATGGCACATATTGTTACTTTAGTCCCAAAACTATATCTAGTGCTAAAACACCTATATATTTGACTAAATGAATTTTAAAACGTCTCTATTTTGTCATATCTAACTAACATGTATTCACTTGCGGTCTAGCTAAATTTATCTGTTGATGTGTTATTTATGTGGCATACACGTGGATATTTAATTTCAACAGAAAAGAAAAAGATAATTAAAACATAAATCTACTAAAATAACCCTATTCAGTAATAACCCTGTAAACTCTTTCACACCTCTAGAACTCTTCCTCTGCTCCTCATAATTCTCCTAGTATACCCCAACATAACCTTTTGATTTTCATGAAAACGAAAATCAAAGGATTTTAGCCAAAAAATCTTTGATAAAAGTATCGGTATAATCTCCTTTCATTTTAATTTGTGGTTCATTTAGTGTAGTGGTTTTAATTAAATCTACTCCGAGATTGTTATTTGGCCATGAAATCTTTAACGCTGCTGAAAATCCACATCTACAAAGTATAATCATTAAAATAATTGAGGTTACAAAATTCAACAATTAAATAAGATGATAAAATAAAGTATAAGTTCAAACTTGATAAAGTATAAGTTCAAACTTGCAGCAAAAAACAAGTGTAAGTTCAAACTTGTGGTGCATTTTAAGTGGAAAAAACTTCCATGGGAAGGAAAAGGTTGTAGTAGCAGTTAGGGTGTCATGAAAACTAAAGGGAAAAGGTAAAATTGGGAGGTTTTACCATTTAATACTTATGCGATATTATTTTTAAACATTTTACATGCCAACAAGAGTTTGAGACCACATTTTACATGCCAACAAGAGTTTGAGACCACTTGTTATGTCATGTGGCATCTTGGAGGGGGGGGCGTAAGTTTGTTTAGTCAAGTTTAGGGGTATTTTAAATTTCATTTAGTCAAGTTTAGATGTGCTTTAAATTCATCAAGTTTAGGGTGTTTCTAATACTAGGTGTAATTAAAGGGCTAATGGGTCGTTTGGTGTGAGATATACATTATAATAATCTCGGGACAAAATATAGGATTAATTTATCTCATGTATGGTAGGAGGTATTAGATAGTCAAGGAATTATTTATCCCCCCATTTATGCTTTAGTGATGGAATAAATAATCTCATATATATGATGGGATAACTAATCCCAAAATAGCTAATCTCGGGATTAATTATCTCCGAGATAACTTGTTCCCAACCAAACAACCCCTCAAGTAATAACTTACACTAAGTTTGAGGGTGTTTCCAACACTTCTCTCATAAGTTATATAGGTAGTTTCCTCTAAAATATCTTGCACTATTCAAGAATTTAGCCAATTTTAATGAACATAATAAAATTTCTTACAATGCGTTTTTCAGTATAAATTAAAATGTAATTGTAATATACCAAGACATCTTGATAATAATTGCATTATATAATGATGAATAACTAAAGGACTTAAAGATGAGGAAAAAAATCTTAGAATTAACAAATAAAAATTACAAATCAAAGTAGAAAGCAGAGGCCAACAAATTGAATTCCAATAAATACAAACAAGAAGATTACAAACCAATAATGGCAAAAGTTAACATGTTTCATTTATCTATAATATATTAAAAGTGTGAATACCTTAAAAAAGTGATTTGAACTTTTTATCCTTCATTAAAAGACTTTTCTTTAGATAATACTGTCTTTTCACTATTTTTTATTATTTATTATTTAATTATTTTTTATTATATTAACTAGACTTTCTAAAATATATTGAACTCCTAAATTATATGATAGAAGAATTAATTAATATTTTTCTTTTTACTATATTTTCTAAAATATATGGGACTCCTATAATATATAGTAGGACAATTAATTAATATTTTTTTTCAATTAGAAGAAATATTAGGTTTAATTAAAAGGGACAACTGTGTGTGCATATTATCGATATTTACATTGTCTTTTCTCCCTTTTAGTTTAGAATTAGCTGTAGATTTCTAGAATTTGAATCTGTTATTAATGTAAAGGATGATGCATTAGTTTTTACTTTGCAGAAGAGAATCGATTCTCAATTTATCCAAATCCCACTTTTGATGCGACTTTTTGTCTCAAATTGGTCACTACATCTTCTTCAATTTTTTATTATATCGCGTTAATAATCATAGGATTTGGTTACTATTTAAGTTGAATACTCTATGATGTTGAAATTAGATTTCCATTAAATGTTATTAAAAAAAATTTTGATCCCAGATAAGTATTTCTTTTATTTTTAATCATTGAGATCGATATATGATCAGTTAATGAATTATTTTGTAGATAAAATTTTAAATTTTGATTGCTACAAAAGAACGTGGGCAGATGGATATATGACCAGTTAATGGATTATTTTGTAGGTAAAATTCTAAATTTTGATTGTTACAAAAGGATGTGGGTGTAAGCTTTGACTCCTTAGAAGAGGAAGCCAAAGGAGGTTGTACAATGAATATCATAAAATTTTCCTCCTATCTTTTGTTTACACGAAAAGTGTTTCTTTAAAAGCTTTCACATGTCTTCAGACTTGAATCATACTCAGGTATTGTTCATGATGAATTTATTTCTTCTCACGTTTGTTGCATATTCGGATTGCTTTTTATTGCTTGGAACATAAATTATTTTACTTTTATTTTTAATTCAAGAAAATGGTCAAATACCCCCCCCCCCCCCCTCAACCTTTACCCCAAATCCCAACTACACACTCAACCTTTTAAAGGGTCTTATTACCCCTCTGAACTTATTTTTACCGAATTTATTACCCACAGGTGCTGACGTGTCATTGCATGTGACTACACACGCCCATAGGTGCGTCAGTTGACTTTTTTTCACTTTAAAAGTATTATTTTTTGATTGTCATGTCATTATTTTTAATAATTTAATTATTATTTTTCTTTATTCTTTCTTTCTTATTCTTCCTCCTTTTCTTCTTCTTCTTCTTCAAGAACTCAACAATGACATCTACTCCAATACTAATTTATCATCTTCTCCGATATATTAGACTTGTGAATTTATTAACCTCCCAATTCTTAATATTATTTTTTGTGGACTACTTACTAACAAAAAAATTAACATTAACATTCAATAATCTATCCCTTCTCTATTCCTGTTATTTTTTCATTTCTTTTTTTATCATGGACGTAACAGGAGCTACGTCCTTCAATAATCCATCAAAAACTGAAATCACACTTACTGAACCCATTCCTTCAAAAATCGTTTCATCCCTTCCCAACTACTGAACCTATTTTCATTGTCAAAAAAAAAAAAATTGAAATCACAAAAATGGGTATCTCCAATTTCATCAAAAACAACTCAATTAACATTTACTTCAACACAAACACGAAATGGTCTTCTTCCATTCTATGTAGTTGTTATCGTCAAAAAAAAAAAATTGAAATCACAAAATGGGTATCTCCAATTCCATCAAAAACAACTCAATTAATATTTTTCCATTCTATTCATATTCATGAATTCCGAGTCCCAAATACTGAACCCATTTTCATTTTCAAAAAACAAAAATGGGTATCTCCAATTCCATCAAAAACAACTCAATTAACATTAACTTCAACACAAACATGAAATGGTCTTCTTCCATTCTATGGAGTTGCTGTCGTCAAATTAAAAAAAGACTGAAATCACAAAATGGGTATCTCCAATTTCATTAAAAACAACTCAATTAACAGTTACTTCAACATAAACACGAAATGGTTTTCTTCCATTCTATCGAGTTTTTGTCGTCAAAAAAAAAAACTGAAATCAGCAGCGGTCATGGCAGGGATTAGCGGCTGAAAAAGTGAGAGATTTTTTATAGTTTGTAATTGAGAGAGAAGAGAAAAGAAAAAATGAAAATGGAAAAGATGAGAGAATAAAAGAGAAAAGGAAAATATATAAGGGAAAATAATTAATTTTTTAGATTAAAAAACTAACGTGGCATTACTGTTCAGCGCCTGTATCACACCGTATCAGAAATGACTGGTTGTCCTATTTCGGGGGTGTATATATTCCACTTTAAAATAGTTCAGGGGATAATAAATTCGATAAAAATAAGTTCAGGGGGGTAATAAGACCCTTTAAAAGGTTAAATGTGTAGTTGAGATTTGGGGTAAAGGTTGGGGGGTATTTGACCATTTTCTCTTTTTAATTCTCTATTATGTTCTTTGTTAGGGGAAAAGAAGATATTTCAATGTTCTTATGGGTTACTGCGCTTTTACTTCCTCGACAACCAAAAAGTGTATATCGTTTCTATTTGGGTACAAATATTTTGGATATTCTCTATTTTTAGTATACTTATTTATTATCTTATTTATGGCCGTTAATGCTTTGCAATTATTAGCTTTCACATATCCCTTGGGTTATTTTCGATTCCAACAGTTCTTTGGTATTTACATTGGAAAATTGTTTGACTATTGGGAGAATATGATTGATGTTCATCTAACTTGATTCGATTGCATGTCTAGATGGTAGATGTTTGATTTTCTAATCCTCAACTTCTTCACTATTTTTGTCAGCATAATAGAATTCAACATATGTGTACATATATATCTTCTTTGTTTTTATTCAAAATCATTCTTTAGGATCAAAATTTTTGCTCAGACAAGAATTAGTTGGATCAAAATCGAAGTTTTGTGATCACTATTATATTTTCTTTTATAGTTTACAGGTCGTAGATGAATGTCGGTTGGTTTTGAAGAATTTCTTGTGAAAAGGTTAAGTTTAATTGTATTGTTTTGATATCTTTATTATCTTATTGTTTTATTTTAATTTACAGATGCTAGATGAATATGGACCGGCTTCAAATTTTTTTTATAGGTAAGTGTTAGGTTTAATTATATTATCGTAATATCTCTATTAATTTGTTATTTTGTGGTAGTTTACAATTCGTAAATGAATTTCGATCGGCTTAGAAAATTTTTTGTATAAAATTTAAATTTAATTGTATTATTTTGGTATCACTTCTATCGTATTATTTTGTTGCAGTTTACAGGTGATAGATAAATGTTGATCGGCTTTGAGGAATTTTTTTATGTAAAGATTAGGTTTAATTGTATTATTTTAATATCTCTATTATCGTATTATTTTGTTATTGTTTACAAGTGGAATATGAATGTCAGACGACTTTGAAAAAGTTTTTATGTGTAAAGAATAGATTTCATTGTATTATTTTGTCTCTATCATTGTATTGTTTTGCTGCAATTTACAGATAGTAGATGAATGCCGATCGACTTTTAAAAATATTTTTGATAAAGATTAATAAATAAATTCTCCATCTCTACATACTCAAAAGATATTAAATTTAATTATTATATTTGTCTTTATTATTTAAAAAATATTCTATTTAATGTGATATTTAAACTCATTAAAGTGAAGTACACGCGCAGTATAAACAAAAATGTACATGTGTGAAGTTATGGTTTTTAAATAGGTCCGTCTGTATAGACAATTTGGTTCGATTTTTTCAATTACGTCAGTTTTTAAAATTAAGAACCAAAATCAAACCAAACCAAACCAAACCAAAAAAAAATATCAATTTTTTCCTTCGTTTCAATTCGACTTTTCATTTACCGCAAACACCTCTAACCCTACCTATTTGTATAGAAGTTTGGGAGCCTTTTGTAAAGAACCATATTTTATCGCAAGTACTCTACTTTCTGGTATACACAACAGTTTCCACACATCAATTAATTAATCTACCTAATAAAGAACAAAAGGAAGTTCAGCTGCTGGGTACATTCTCTCTTTTTGGCTACATGAGCACAAAATTCATTTGAATTTTATCCAAAAACTACAGCCCTACTCTGCTGGTGGATACATGAGACGTAGGATTGCAACATATACCAGGCGCTCATCCTCATCCTATTACATAATACATAATAAAATCTGCAGCTAAGCAGCAAAGAGGTATAAAAAGTTAAATAACGATTGAAAAATCATCCAAGAAATATGAACCTAGGCTGCACCACAAGTGGGAAGTAGAAATGCACGAAAAAAGAAGAGCAAACAGCCCCATTCAATAGCTGCAACCGCAGAAAAAGTAAAAGGAAGCAACACTGCTGCACGAACTTAACCCCCTTCCTCAGAACTCGTGCAGCCTTTTCACCACATGCAATTAAACTGCTTGGCCATGCCAACCCAAGAAGAATGGTGGATAACTTGTCGATTCTTGCCAGTGAGATGTTTGGCAAAAATGAGCCTGATTCACATGTAGTCTGTCCTTGGTAGTAAGACTTAGACTAAAGACATTGGACCAAGGATGAGCTACCAAGCCCCTATGAGATATGGGTCACTAACTGATAATTCTAACCTGATTTTGGTTTCCCCTGTAAGAATGACCGTCTTGTTGAAAGTGGTACTACAATCTCAACGACATTCTGGAGCATTCCTTTATCGTAAATGTTATTCTTAACCACCTCCACTTCTTCAAGATGGGACCTTTGGAAGAAGGCTTTCCATTTGCTCACAGGGAGCTTCTTTTCCTGGTTTAATTCACCTAAACTTGCTTTGAGAGCTGCTGCACTTGCCTTTGCTTCGTTTACCTTCTTCTTCCAGCTTAAGTACTCTTGCCATTTGAAAGTCTGCCGCCCACACAAGAAAAATTTAGCTTTAGATGCAAACTAAGAGGAAACTGCTAGCTCAACTTCTAAATTTTATAGTTGTGCTGAATCAATAAGGTATATGATTAGGATATTCTAATGCATCTCTACAATTAGAGTGTTTTAATGCATTTATTGTCTTTATCTAGTGTCCTTTCTTCTTTATTTTGATTTTCCTTTGGCTAGTCAAATTAAAAAAATTAAAGGAAAGTCTGCTATCAACCTAAAGAGAGGATGCTGCAAGCCTCTGTCCCGTTAGCGAAAAAATCTAAAATGAATAAACTCAGCCTTTCAGGTGTTAATATTTTTAGTCGGTCCAAATATTGTTTTACCGACTTGATCACATACGAGCAGATTCTTTTTCTTCTTTGTTCAAACTATTTTGAGATCTAATCATTACCAACTGGCCTAAATTTTATTCAAATCAGAAGGCATACACACTTCTAAGAGCAGATTCTTTTTCTTCTTTGTTCAAAATATTTTGAGATCTAATCATCACCATCTGGCCTAAATTTTATTCAATGATAAATTAGAAGGCATAGTTCGTTTTAGGTGACAGCTTACGGAGGACACGACCCTTGATAGGAAGGTGTGGAGAACGCGAATTAGGGTAGAGGGTTAGTAGGTAGGAGTGCGTTCGTAATAGCAGGGAAGAGTGTTTTGTTTGTATCTGTGTAGTTTCTTGTTTGTACTGTTCCGGTGAAGTTTGTGATCTCGAATAAATAGTTTATAGTATTACACTGTCGGTGTCATGTTTCTTTTAATATCTAGCGGTGTGTTATCCCATTTTGTTTATTTTTATGTCTTTTGTTTGTTATACTGTTATCTGTTCTGAGCCAGGGGCCTATCAGAAACAGCCTCTCTACTTCATCAGAGGTAGTAGTATAGACTGCGAACACTTTTTACCCTCCCCAGACCCCACTTTGTGGGAATACACTGGGTATGTTGTTGTTGAGGTCCAAGAAAGTGATGTAATAATGAAAAATTACAAGTTCTATTATTAGACACGTATGTTCCATAAGTTCACTTTCAAAGAAAATGCACGTACAGGTACTACAAAGGAGAAGAAAAGCCAGCGCGCACAGCCAAACCACAATCAGCAATAATCTACTGAAAATATGTACTGAACTAAATAGAAATGATTACCTCATTTGTTGTGGTATTTGTGACACACAGTTTGGTGTGGTATGCAAGGAAACCAGCCAGTAGCATAGACACTATTGCCAGAAATACCATGATAAGTATTTGAGTATTGTATGAATCCAACAACCACTGATGCAAAGCAGATCATCATTAAGAACAAACCATAAGCACAAATACAATTATGAATGTATTAATAGAGCCAGGAAAGGGGGAAATCTTATTTCAGGAAACAAGAAAAAGGTGCAAGCATCCTTAGTTAGATCATTAAGAAACAAACCATAAGCACAAATACAAATATGAATTTATTAAAAGAGCTGGGAAAGGGGAAAATCTTATTTTAGGAACCAAGAAAAAGGTGCAAGCATCCTTAGTTAGATCATCAATGCATACAAAGGATAATCTAATTCCACTGATACCATACGCAGCAGAAAAAACCATGATCATTATCAGTATTTACAAGGTTAATTAAGGCAAATACATAAGTTGCCCCGTGAAGTTAATTTAACGGTGACCTATCCCCCCCCCCCCCACACACCCCACCACCACGACCACAATCGTTATTTTAAGTGGAATTAATACCTCCTATAAAATACATAACCAGCCTTATGGTAGAATGTGCTTTATACGTGGCGCCACATGTCAAATGCTGCTTTGATTAATTTTTTTCATGTTTCTCGTTCGTGTCACTGCTTTTCCCACACTTCTTTCCTTTCATCCTCCACAATTCACCATTGACACCACCATAGAAAACCCACCACTTTCAGCCATGGAAGACCCACAATTTTTCAGCAATGAGAGACCCATAAGTTTCAACTTAAGATTTGAATGTCAAACATAAATCTGACGATTCCCCATTCCAAAAAGCAATAATTAGCTTTTTCTATCTCTCTTCTTATTCACTCTTTTGAGTGTTTCTTGGTTTTTTTTTCATGTTGAATCAACCAAATTAATGAAGCTGGGAATTGAAAACTAATTAGCTACAGTGGAGCAAAGATTGTAGTAGTGGGTATGGCATTGGTGGTTGTCCAGAGATCTTGGGAGATGGTAAAAAGGGCCTAGTACTGATGGGAATAAATCTGGTGGTCGGACGTCATAAGAGGAAGTGTACAGGGAAGCGTGATGCGGAAAAGGCAACAAGGCTCCACATCACACATTACGCGAAAGGTGAAGCAATGCAAGCGCATCATTGAATGAAGCAAAAATTAAAAGAAAAAGTACTAAAAAGAGCATCAAAACAGACAAAACTGAAAAGACCACAACAACTATATAATCAACAATTAAGACCATATATATAAGCAGTAGTTTTAATGAAACACCAAAATCACAGGTTTGATCAACGAAACACCTGCTGTGAGATAGACCAGCAAAACAACACAAACCACAATAGCAAAAAAGTTCAACAAAATAGTAAACAAACTAGGAAAAGAAGAAAACCAAATCTAAATCAATAATGTTTCAAAATCTAATTCTTGTTCTTCTAATGCTCATCTACTTCAGCAAGATTGTCCAATTCTTGTATTCCTTCATTATCATCATACTGCTTATCATCTTCAACTTCCTCATCATATTGCTCAACTTGGCTTGAAGTAGCAACTTCTTTTCCCTTGTTATATAAGCTTGAGAATTCCTCCTTAAACCATAACGGTTCTCCTCAACTGTCAGAGAAAAGAAGAACAAGAAGAAGTCGTAGCCGTGATAGTCACAGCAATGAAGAAGAAGAAGAAGAAGAAGAAGAAGTAGCAATAATGAACTTCAAAGTTAACCTTAGAAAATCGCAAAAGTGGTAGTCACAACAGTAGACTCTTTTATTTTATATAAAATTGACCCTAATTGTAAAATCAACATGAAGCATCTCTTTTTTTAATTTAAAATTGACCATAAAAATAAAATCAACATGATGCGCGCACATCGGCTCACTTCTCACATAATCCTATTATGCCCCCGCTTCTGTAAGGTTGGCTCGCATCAACCACACGCATTGAGAGGAGCTCGCATCGCTTTGCATCATCATATTATGCGATGATGTGAACGCATTCCTAAACACTGATGAGTGGTGAGAGGTGATGAAGGCAGAGCACATAGTGGTGGTCACGAGAATGAAAATGGTGGTTGTCTAGGCAGTGTCCGATATGGTGTATATAGACACCGTGATGGTGTAAGTGTGAGTTAGCGAAATTAAATTGTTGGTTTTGGCCATGGTAGAGTTTTTGAGCTTGAGTTGGTGTAGGAAATAGTGGCGGTTAGGTGATGGCAAATGTTGTCATCGGAGGTGGTGGCAATAAGGGGTTTGTTTGAGGATTTTTTCTGTTACGTGATGGAAACAGAAAAATAAAAAGTGGAAAAGAAAGAAAATATTAAAGAATAAAAAACAAAAAATGGGGGAAAAAATAAGAATAAATTATTAAGTGTAATCAGTTTACAATAAATAGGAAAATGACACGTTATTGATTGGTTTGATCGCCTCTAGGATGGTGATAACACATTCTTTGCTACATAAGCTCTCAGGGTTTTCTTAATTTCACCTCAAACAAAGAGATGGGTGTGGGGGGGGGGGGGGGGCGGGGGGGGGGGGGTTAGGTCGCCCGTAAGGTAAAGGTGTGTAAATGACTGTTGTGTTAATTTTCTACTCATTAGATGTGGTGCTGACGAAGTGGGGGTTTTACCTGCTTTTTCAATAGGTACCCTACTATGGACTCTCTATATCTTTGGATAAGGAACAATCCATCCCACCAAAACAGGAAACTCATAAATCTTGACTGAGAAAGATGAAGGACCCAAAAGTCTGAATAGGGGATTACAAATTCACCATTTCATAACGAATTGACATCACAATGTGATACAACCCTTTCAATTTTAGTTGGGAAAGAATGGTGAAGTCCATCCGAATCTTCCAGTGAAGAATAGAAGAGAGAAAAGTGCCAATGGCGTGTTAAGCGCATGAGGAACAGGCACGGAGAAAAAGAACTGTGGAGAAGAAGTAGTTGAGCTCATTCCTTTCGCTTCCTGGCCCAAAGCAGCAGAGTCTTTCCTGGCCAAATCAAGGACTTGCGGCTTCTTGCTACGCTACAACACTGCATAAATCCATTTTGATAGTAATATATATGAAAAGAATGATAGATTCATCCATCCATTCTTACCTAATTTATATTTTGATATCTAAAAACAGAATTGATTTCATTCAACCTTTGATTGGAATCTGGCTGGTAGGATCTTATATTGAGAAGGCGATCAAAATGATTCCAAACCTCCATAGCAAGCTCACTCTTGAAATCACATAGTAAACCACTTTAAACTCAGTTATTCTTGACCCAACTCTGCCCAAGGGTTGGCCCTTTAAGGCTTATTTCACTTTTCTTTATTGCTAATTGGAACTCCGGCTCCGGTAACCACCAGAACTTTATGTATTACATCAACCCTTCTTCAATAAAGGGAAGATAGGTAATTCCCTTTTTCAAGACCCCTAAACTAGTCCTGGTTTGGTTCTCCAGTGAAAATATTTGAGATACCTTCTATCCTATAACATAACTACGTAGGGGAGACTGAAACTATGCTTTACAACAACAACAACAACAAACCCAGTGTATTCCCACATAGTGGGGTCTGGGGAGGGTAAGATGTATGCAGTCCATACCACTACTCCCGGGGAAGTAGCAAGGCTGTTTCCGATAGACCTCTGGCTAAAGACACTGAAACTATGCTTTAAAGAGAGCAAAATAGTGATAAGGAGTTTCAGAAAAATCCCCCAAAAACGGGAAGCAACTTTTCTCATTAATGACTTTTCCGGACAACATCAGGGACAACTCAAGCATTTTCCCGTAATTTAATAATGTGCCTTCGATCAGCCATAGTGATAATAATGCACTCGTATGCTAATGTTTTTCCCTTTCTTTCCAGGATAAATAAATAAAGTGTACAATAGAAATATTGAGTATGAATCAATGTAATTTATTTTATAACACTCATATGTTATCCACTTTTCACCAAAAGTATGACAGGAACAAAAATGAACTCTCGACTCTTGACAAGGATCTATCTGGACCTTCAAATGTTCTTCTATTCCTTTTTCCATAATAATGAAGAAATACTAAAAGCTAAAAGCCTCAATGGCCACTTCCTATTACTCTCCAATTGCACAGTTTCCAACTTGACAACATTTCTGCACGATGTCTGAAAACACCCACTGCCCCCAAATACCACACTCACGTTGAAGTTGAAGGTGGTTGGTGCCATCCCCAGTTATATTGCACACGTAACACCAATTAACCACGATGCATTTCCTCCTCCTAGAGTGGTTAGCAGTCAAATTAAAACCCCCCATCACCACCACCACCTTCCCCCATGTCATGCACCATGTAAGAAGACCACCTCTTTGGAAAATTATGATAACAAGAACCTATTAGAAAAAACTCCCAGGCACAGACATCGAGAAATGTCTAAAAAGCCAAACTAGGGATATTCTGTCCCATTCTGGTGGCCCTTCCAATCACTGGAAACAACCAATTTCTTTCTTCTCTCTCCATTATTCCTTTTCTTCCCCAACCTACATCCTCATATCGTCTTGTCTCTCCCACAAAATTTTCTATGGAAGATACCATATATTTTGTAGCAGGGTTCAAATATTTCGACGTGACTAGAAACTATGTCACAATTGGTGAATGGTATGAATGGACAGAAAGAAGCACGAAGGCTATCACGAGAACATCTTTCAATAGAAAATCGATGGAATGGATTGTGCAGACTTTACGTGAAGCCTCTAAGATGAAGGATAACATCATAAAAAGATGGAAGAAAACAAAAGGCGTTCTCAGAAGTCTTCTGTGCTTGTAATTCAACAAATTTGGTAGGTTATCAGTCTGATCAATGTTAGAGGAAGAAGGAGATCGGTACTGATTATTTTTTTTTTTTGAAACTGGTAACTTTGTATATTCCTCAAAACAGTGTTGAAACTGTACTGGTCAGTATTCACAACATGTACTTCAAATCCTACTATCTCTTACTAAATTGAGTCTAGTATATCAATTATGGAGATAGTATTTGAATATATCTAATTACACCAAAAACATAGTAGCATAAGACAATTTAATTTAACTTTCTGCATACTATTCTCTATGCTATCAAAAACCCTAGAATTCCTCTCCTTCCATATTGCCCACCATATGCTCGCAGGGACAATTCTCCATCTCTCTATTCTTTGACTGCCTCCCTAGTTCTTCCCATCTTTGGATTGCTTCTGCGATCTTCGCAGGCATGGTCCATGATAAACCCTTAAGATTCAGGAATAACCTCCATAGTTGGCCAGTGATCTTGCAATGTAGAAAAAGATGATTAGTTGTCTCCGCATCTTCCCTGCAGAAGAAACATCTAGAGCATACTGGTATCCCCTTCTCATTAAGTTGTCTTGAGTCAATACAGCTTCTTTGGCTAGCAACCAGACAAAACAAGCCACTTTTAGTGGGATTTTTGTTTTCCAGATTCCTTTCCATGGCCAGTGACGTCGTGGTTGGTTGGGATGGTTCAACCAGGTATATGCACTACTCACCTTAAAGATGCCCTTCTGATTGCCTTTCCACCACAAAATGTCTTAACCCCCTTCTAGAACGGACTTTCAACTCAGGGTGGACATACGTAGCAAACAACATGGGGAGGTTCATTAAAAATCAAAGATGGTGAATAATATCAAGAAATATAGGTTAGTTGATGGAAATATTCCTTATGCAGAAGCTGCGTTCAGGAATGCGCTTACATCATCACATAATGTGATGATGCAAAGTATTGCGAGCCCCTCTCACTGCGGCTGATGCGAGCCAACCTTACAGAAGTGGGCGCATAACAGGGTTATGCGAGAAGCGAGCCGATGCGAGCGCATCATGTTGATTTTACATTTAGGGTCAATTTTATCTCTATTACATTAAAAGTGTGAAGGGCTTTAGAAATGTTGTTTGAACTTATTGCCCTTCATTAAAAGTCTTTGCTTTAAATAAAATCGTCTTTTCACATTTTTCATCACATTACTATTTAATTTACTTTTTAATATTGGCTCCTAAAATATATTGGAGGACTTTAAATATATGGTAAGAAGAAACTTTTTCCTGGTGTACATAAAATAAAGCTTTAAATATATGGTACTAGGTAACAGTTCTTAATATTTAAAGGACTATATATAAAGAGAGAGTGAGGGGATGCTGAAGTCCATAATTATAGGTTGAAATTTATTCGTAAAACTTAAATTTGAGTTTTTGTACATATGATACAAAAAATCTTCATATGAATGTTTCATACCACACGTGGCAAGGTATTAAAATTAATTCATAAATGAGCCTATGCTATTTCTTCTGCTTGTTCTATACTCGTGTAGCAAATGAACAAAGTTGAAGTACAATTAAATTGAAGTTTAACAATCAGTTTTTATTGAATTAAATTGAAGTTTAACAATCAGTTTTTATTGATTTTGGGTTGATATGTGATTAATTTGTATTTCATGATTATTTTTTTTCGAGATTGTAGATATTTACGGAATTGTTTTATACTAAAGTTTCGAATTAGTTTGTCAATAGGAAAAACACTGTACTAAAGTAATGCTATATACTATTTTTTTTTGGAGTACAAATTTTTGAGTTTTCTCATATAGTCACATGCCTGTAGTATATTTGTGAGTTTTGTGGCATAATATATTTGTCGCATAGTCAAATTTTCGAGCTTTAAGAAATTTGTGATTATTTTTTCGACAAGTGCATTAGATTGAAGGGTATTGAAGATGCAGATTAAGATAGAAGGTTAAATTTTTTTTTAATTTATAAATCATGTTTTTTGTTATATCGTAGTTTTTTATGTGCAATTTAGTTCTAATATTGTTGCACGCCCGTTGTATATTTGTTTTAAGAAATTTCTGATTCTTTTTTATACAGGTTATTAGATTGAAGAGTATTGAGGTTGATTTTCAACAAAGAAGGTTAAATTCTTTTTGATTTATGAATCAAGGTTTTTTATAGTGTCGTAGCTTTTATGTGCAATTTAGTTCTAAATTGTTGCATGCACTTAGTATATTTGTTTTCAGAAATCTGTGATTTTTTTATACGGGTACATCAGATATGAAGGTCAAGGATTAGAGTACAAGATTAAATTCTTTTGATTTATGAATCATGCTTTTTTTTATATCGTAGTTTTTATGTGCAATTTAGTTTTAATATTGTTGCATGTCCGTAGTATATTGTTTTTAGAAATTTGTAATTCTTTTTTATACAAGTGCATTAAGTATGGAGGTCACAAATTAGGATAGAAGGTTAAATTCTTTTTGTTATGAATCATGATTTTTGTAATGTCGTAACTTTTACATGCACTTTATTTTTATTATTGTTGCATGCCCATAGTATATTTGTTTAAAGAAATTTGTGATTTTCTCAATACAAATGCATTAGATAGGAGGGTATGGAGGTTAAATTCTTTTTGATTTATGAATCATGTTTTATGTAATGTTTTAGCTTTTATATGCAATTTTGTTCTAATGTTATTGCATGTTCATATAATATTTATTTTAAGAAATTTGTGATTCTTTTTTATACAGGTGCATTAGTTTGGAGGATATTGAGGTCAAGAATTAGGGTAGAAGGTTCATAGGTAGTTATGTTTTGACTTGTTTCTCGGCATGTTTAGGTTTGGCGGAAGTCTTGACATTGTATCTATTGTATACTTAGCTTCGTACATGTATTTTCTTACTTTTGATATCTATTGCCATATATTTTATAGTGCTTCAGTTACTACATTATTCTTGCATTATTTCTCTGAATGCTATCCACTGTTCTCTTTTCTAATTGACATATTTTCTTCACTATCGTATTAGAGCATTGTGTCTGTCGTAGTTTAGCCTCATACATAGTTTAGCCTCATACATGTATTTTTTCGCTTTTGATATCTATTACCATCTATTTTATATTGTGTTTCAATTACCATATTATTTCGTGCATTATTTCTGTGAATGCTATTCATTGTTCACCTTGTTAATTGATATATTTTCTTCACTATCGTATTTTCATTCGTAATATTTCCTTTATACGGGATACTAACGTTAATATCTTAATTGCAGTGATTTCATGGAGCAGATCAAGGAATAGCTTTATTGTTAGAAATTTTCATAAATCCTCCACCAGATTGCTGCCTATGTTTTTTAAACAGTAGTTCGTTCAGTTTCATTTGTCGACTTAAACATATGCAAGTATCTTTTACTTCTAATCCATATCTAACAATGTTATCATGTTCCAGATGATGAAAATTTTCTCTGTGTTAAGCTTCAGTTTGATTAGTTAGAATTTCTAAATAGAAAGATTCAAATTTTATGTTTCATTATATTAAGAGTTATGTATAGTGCCTGTTGTTACTTATGAGTAGCAACCTCGTTTGCTGGTTTATTTATTGGATTATTTAGCTGTTTTTGTCTCCTGTGTTCTTCACTTTCTTCTAATGTATTCTTTTAAGTGGTGGCTGGGGTGATAGATGGCAGACCAGGGTCATGTCATAGGTTGGGGTCGGGGCGGGGATCGGGTCTAGGTGCGAGTTCGGGGTTTGGGGCGAGGGGGAGTAGGGCTAAGTGGGATAAGGGTGCTTCTAGGTTGAGAGTTGGGTCCTGGAACATAGGAACGCTTCAAAGTAAGTCTATAGAGCTAGTAAAGATTCTTAGAAAGAGGAGGATTAGTATAGCGTGTGTCCAGGAAACTAAATGGGTGGCACTAAGGCGAGAGATGTGGATGGATATAAATTGTGGTACTTGGGTAGAGTGAGACATAGAAATGGGGTAGGTATCTTAGTAGAGTCAAGTGATAGGTTGATGTCTATTAAGTTAGTCATTGGAGGTTCTTCAGTGAATGTTATTAGTGCCTATGCTCCGCAAGTAGGTTTGGACGAAGAGGAGAAGAAGAGCTTTTGGGAGGTTTTGGATGAGGTGTGAGGGGCGTCCCTAGCACGGAGAAGCTTTTCGTAGGAAGAGATTTCAATGGGGTCTTTGTCGAGAAGGTATGATGATGTGCATGGCAGTTTCGGTTTTGGGCAGAGAAATAAAGGCGGAGCTTCTCTTTTGGATTTTTCTAGAGCTTTTGGGTTGTGGATAGCAAATTCGAGCTTTTCGAAGGAGGAGCACCTTATTACTTTTCGCAGTTAAGTGGCCAAGACTCAGATTGACTTTTTGCTCCTTAGGAAAGGTGATAAAGCGCTATGTAAAGACTGTAAAGTCACACCTAGTGAGAGTCTTTCGACTCAACATAGGTTGTTGGTGATGGACTTAGTAATTAACAAGGGCAGAAAGAAGGAGTGTAGAGGCTCGGTCCAGGATTAAGTGGGGTAGCTTGACGTTGGCTAGTGCTTTGGAGATGAGAAAGAAGTTGGAGAGGAGAGGAGCTTGGGAAAGTACAGGGGATGTGGATAGTATGTGGGAGAAGACTGCTAATTGCATTAGAGAGACCGCTAGAGAGGTATTAGGTGTCTCGAGAGGTCGATCTAGTAAGCATCAAGGGGATTGGTGGTGGAACGAAGAGGTTAATCAGAAGGTGGAGTCTAAGAAGGTGGCTTATGCCAAGTTGGTTGAGAGCAAGGATGATGAAAAGAGAGAGAAGAATAAGGAGTATAAGGTAGCTAGACGAGAGGCAAAGCTAGCGGTTACGGTAGCTAAGACAACAGCTTTTGAGAGAGTGTATGCGGCTTTAGGGGAAAAAGACAGGGATAAGAAGTTGTATAGGCTTGCTAAGGCCAAGGAGCGGAGGGCTCGTGATCTGGACCAAGTGAAGTGCGTCAAGGGAGAGGATGGTACAGTGTTGGTTGAGGATGCCCTCATAAGAAAAAGGTGGCAGTCCTATTTTCATAAACTCTTGAACGACGAGGGGGACAAAGGTTTCGTGTTGGGGGATTTGGAGAAGTCTGAGGAGTTTCGCGATTATGGTCATTATAGACATATTGAGGTTGAAGAGGTCAAAGGGGCTATTCGCAGGGTGCGTCGGGGTAGGGCGACGGGGCCAAACTAGATTTTAGTGGATTTTTGGAAGAGCACTGGCGGGGTAGGTTTGAAGTGGTTGACAAGGTTGTTTAACATTATTTTTAAGGCGGCGAAGATGACTGAAGCGTGGAGGTGGAGTACGATGATTCCTTTATATAAGAACAAGGGAGAATCCAGAGTTGCAACAACTATAGAGGTATTAAATTGTTGAGTCATACTATGAAGGTTTGGGAACGAGTGGTAGAGTTGAAACTGAGAATTATTGTGACTATCTCTGAGAATCAGTTCGGTTTCATGCCAGGTCGCTCGACTACTGAGGCCATTCACCTTGTGAGGAGATTAGTGGAGCAATTTCGGGAAAGGAAGAAGGACTAGTATATGGTGTTTATTGATCTCGAGAAGGCATATGACAAAGTGCCCAAGGAGATTCTGTGGAGGTGCTTGGAGGCTAGAAGGGTGCCTGTGGCATACATTATGTCGATTCAAGACATGTCTGATGGCGCAAAGACTCGTGTGAGGACGGTAGATAGAGATTCGGAGCACTTTCCAATTTTGATAGGGTTGCACCAAGGATAGACTCTTAGCCCTTTTTTATTTGCCTTGGTGATGGATGTGTTGACGTGACATATTCAGGGAGGGGTGCCTTGTTGTATGTTACTTGTAGATAATGTGGTATTGATTGACGAGACTCGGGGAGGAGTTAACGATAAGTTGGAGATTTGGAGACAGACCCTTGAGTCTAAAGAATTTCGGTTGAGCAGGACCAAGACGGAGTATTTGGAGTATAAGTTTAGTGATGTATCGCAGGAGACTGACGTGGTTGTGAAGCTAGACTCTCAAGCCATTAAGAAAAAGGAGGGTCCAAGTATCTAGGGTCTATGATTCAGGGCGATGGTGAGATTGACGAGGATGTCACGCATCGTATTGGGGCAGGGTGGTTGAAATGGAGGCTTGCTTCGAGAGTTTTATGTGATAAGAAGGTACCCCCGAAGCTTAAAGGTAAGTTCTACAGACTGGCAGTCCGACCAGCTATGTTGTATGGAGCGGAGTGTTGACCAATTAAGAAATCCCACGTCCAATAGTTAAAGGTGGCGGAAATGAGGATGTTGCGGCGGACGTGTGGTCAGACCAGGAAGGATAGGGTGAGGAATAAGATTATTCGGGAAAAGGTGGGAGTGGCTTCGATGGAGAACAAGATGCGAGAAATAAGGTTACGTTGGTTCGGGCATGTGAGGAGGGGTGTTGATGTGCCAGTGTGTGCGAAGGTGTGAGACACTGGCTATGGATGATTTTAGGTGGGGGAGAGGTAGGCCGAAAAAATATTGGAGGGAGGTGATTAGGCATGATATGGAGCAGTTACAGCTTACGAAGGACATGACTCTTGATACGAAGGTATGGAGGGTGCGGATTAGGGTAGGTGGGAGAGTGTCAGTAACAACAGGGGAGTGTTCTGTATTTGTGTCTGAAGTTTCTTGTTCGTAGGTGTTGAGTGTTGTCTATAGTTTTGGATTTAGTATTATCTTGTGATTAGTGTTGTTAGTTTATTTTGCATATTGTACAAGTTTATATGCATTTATGTATTGTGTTTGTTATATTGTTATTGATTCTAAGCCCGAGATCTATCGGAAACAGCCTCTCTACTTCACCTGAGGTAGTGGTATGGACTGCGTACACTTTACCCTCCCTCAGACCCCACTAGGTGGGAATACACTGGGTATGTTGTTTTTGTTGTAAGAGTTATGTCTTGATGATGATCAATTAAAATCCACGTGCAACGCACATAGACTAAACTAGTATAAATTAAAAGAGTTTACTGCTGCGACTACCACTGCTGCAATTTTCTAGGGTTAACTTTAAAGTCCACTATTGCGACTTCTTCTTCATTGTTGCAACTTCTTCTTCTTCATTGCTCTGACAGTTGAGGAGAATTGTTATGGTTTAAGGAGGAATTCAAGCATACATAGCAAGGGAAAGAAGTTGCTACTTCAAGCCAATTGAGCAATATGATGAGGAAGTTGAAGATGTTAAGCAATATGATGATGATAATAAAGGAATACAAGATTTGGATAATCTTGATGAAGTAGATGAGATTTAGAAGGACAAGAATTAGATGTTGAAACATTATTGATTTAGATTGCATTTTCTTCTTTTTTCTGGTTTGTTTTGTTATTTTGTTGAACAGTTTTGCTAATGTGGTCTGTGTTGCTAGTTTGTTTCGCAGCAGAGTCCACTTATGTTAAACTACTTTGCCACTTCAGACTTTATAGGGTTGTTTTCTTCCCATTGCTGCAACTGCAAGGTAATTATTCGTCTTCTTTCTTATTCCTTTTTCTTCTTCTTCCTTATTGTCCTCTTCTACTTTCTTTCTTCTGCATGAGTGCTGCGAGTCGCACTTCTGCTGCGACTTCTTCTTCTGTTAAAGTTCTCTCTTCTTCTTTCTTCTTCTTCTTCTTTTTCAGTTCTGCTCTGTTTTTACAAAGCAGTACTTTTTTTTTCCAATTCTGCTTTGTTCTTTTTTTTGGTTATGGCTGATTCTTTTTCATTTCTACTATGTTTTTTCCAATTATGCTTTATTTGCTTCTTAAATATGTTGCTGATTTGTTTCTTATATCTTTTTTTCATATTACCATGGTGTCTGGGCCAGCTTGCGCGCACCTCAACTAATTTCCCGCGATACCTGCTAGCTCCCACCAGCAGCAGATATCATGTAACTCTGTCCACCAAGGTTAGAACAGATGGGACGAAATCACCTAGTGTTTGTCTATTGGAAATTGAACCTAAGTCTTCATGGTGTTTCTTACATCTTAAGGGTGATTAAAAAAGTCTAAAGCTGATCCAACTTGGAAATATGGTAAAAGAGCTAGTGAGACCAATAGGAGCAAAGTTACATGTTTTCTGTGACTTGACTTCATTTAACGGCAGAATATTTCGCTATAAACATCTTATTGGTACTTAGTGTGATGTAACTGGCTATATAAAATGTCCTGATATTTTGAGGGAAGAAATCAAGAAGTATGTTGCGGAAAAAAAAACTAAAACATCAAATGTTATCTCAACCAAAAGTTACTAATCTTGATTATGATGATGAAATGGAAGAAGAAATTGTGGATGTCACTTCCTTAAAAATCACTTTAAAAAAAGTCACAAATTGCATCAATCTCTTCAAGTTATGGATAAACCGATAGGAAAGGTCCATTAGATCGTTACTTTTCGCCAAAGCTAGTAAATAAGGAATTTTGAGAGATTGTGCAGTTGCAGCCTTTTCACGGTAGTTGTACATTGCAGGGCTCCCCTTGAATTTTGTCAATTATACTGACACTCTTGGAGCCTTCATTCAGACTATAGGCAAACGTGGTCCGGGAATGAAGTCTCTCACTTATCATGAAGTTAGTGTCACTTATCTAAACAAAAAAGTGGAAGAGACAATTTTGGAGGAGCACTGGGTAGAATAGATCGAGATGGATAAGTGGACAGCAAGAACTGGAAAAATGATACCTCAATGAAGAACTACAGTACAAAGGCGAGGATAGGAAGTTGTATAGACTCGCCAAGGCGAGAGCACTCTGAGAGTCATCGTGACTTTGGGTATTCATGGGTATTAAGTTTGAGAAGGTTTGTAAGATACAGATGGGGGAGGTCAACAGGGTCAGATGAGATCTCGGCGGAGTTTCAAAAGAGCGCAGGTGAAGTGGATATAGAGTGGATGATTGGGTTGTTTAACGTCATTTTTAGGATGTCAAAAAGGCCAGAAGAATAAAGGTGGGGTACAATGATCTTGTCGTACAAACACAATTATGATTCCAAAATTACAACTATAAGGTATCAAGCTGCTAAGCCACACTATAAAAGTTTGGAAGAGCTGGTGGAGATAAGTGTGAGGATGGGTTTGTCTATTACCAAGAATAACTTTGGATTTATGTTGAGGCATTCTTCTACATAAGTCATTCTAGGAGATTGATGGAGTAGTATAGGAGAGGAAGAGGGACTTACATATGGTGTTCATTGACCTAGAAAAAGCATAAAATGGGGGTTTTATGGAGATGTTTGGGGGCTAAAAGAGCACTTATAGCTTACATTAGGGCGATTAAGGATATGCATAATGAAGCCAAGACTTTGGAGAAAAAAGGGAGTGCTCGGAGCACTTACTAGTCGAGATGGGATTACACTAGGGTTCAGTTTTTAGCCCATTTTTATTTGCCTAAATATTGGATGAATTGACGCGGCATATCCAAGGGAAGGTGTCATGGTGTAGTTATTTGCAAAGTAACGAGACATCAGTGGAGTTAACTATAGGTTGGAGGTTGGAGGTTTGGAGATAGACCCCCAGAAGGGTTCGAGTTAAGCAGGAGTAAGACCAAGCATTTGGATTGCAAGTTTAGAACCATAACTCATGAGGCAAATGTGAAAGTGAGGATTGATAATCAAATCATATCCAAGAGTGGTAGTTTCAAGTATTTTCATTATCTAAGGAAATGGGGAGATAGACGATGATGTTACACATTGTATTGGAGCAAGGTGGACAAAATAGAGGATTGCTTCCGATATATTGTGTTATAAGAATGTGTCATCAAGACTTAGAGATAAGTTTTATAAAGTGGTTGTTAGACCAATTATGTTGCATGAGATAAAATGTTGGTCGATCAAGAACTTGCAATGTCTATAAGATAAAAGTACTGAAAATGAGGATGTTGAGATATATGTGTGGGCATACAGATACATAAGATTAGGAACGATAATATTTGAGACAGGGTGGGAGTGGCATCCACGGTGGACAAGATGAGGTAGGCGAGGCTGAGATGGTTCGGGCATATGAAAAGAATATGCGCATATGTCCCAATGAGAATGTGTGAAAGGTTGACTAATGGTGGGTCTTGGGAGAGGTAGCGGTAGGCTGAGTAAGTATTAAGGAGAGATG
This sequence comes from Capsicum annuum, assembly GCF_002878395.1. Lineage (NCBI taxonomy): Eukaryota > Viridiplantae > Streptophyta > Magnoliopsida > Solanales > Solanaceae > Capsicum > Capsicum annuum. The sequence continues at coordinate 13,825,170 of NC_061118.1, forward strand.
ATTGGACAAGACATCGTACACATGAAACTTATCGAGGACATGATCCAAATAGAAGGATATGAAGGTCGAGAATTATGGTGAAAGGTTAGTAGGTAGTCGAGCATGGTCGAGTTTTCCTTATTAGTAGTATTATTAGTACTCTCTTATCTATTTTATTTTTTACATGTTTCTTCTACTTCATTTATTGTACTACTCCCCCCGTTTCAAAAAGAATGACCTAATTTGACTTGGCATGGAGTTTAAGAAAATAAAAAAGATTTTCGAATCTTGTGGTGTCAAATTAAATATATGTCAAATTAGGGGTGTTCACGTTTGGTTTTTAACCAAACCGAACCGCGATCCAAACCAAACCGATTAAAAAAACTGATATTTGGTTAGGTTTGGTTTGGTTTTGAATTTTAAAAAACCAATACTAATTTGCTTTGGTTTGGTTTTACTCTAAAATAAAGGTTTGGTTATATTTTAATCATATGTCTTCATCCAGTTGACAGTACCTTATAAGATTCTAAATGAATTTCGCATTTTGAATGACAAATGATACTTATTGTGAAAATAATATCTTGTTGTATATTGAATTTTATAGCTGAGATTCATTAGACTATAGACAATCACTAATTTTGACTTTCTTTTTGAACCTTGTTGAGCAAGAGGTTATGTGTTCACCTTTTGGGGGGTTTATATTATAATTCTGTTAAATATTTTTTTTTAATATTTTCTTAGAAGTGTTCATATGGTGTTGTCATGGCTTTGCCGAAGTATAACAATCAATTGACATCATAGTTTTAAGGTTGATATACAATACTCGGTTGACATCTCATATGTTAGATTGGCTTTGTTTTTAAAATTTTCAACTTTTATCATTAACTAAAGTCATAAACCAAAAAATCCGAACCAAACCGAACTAAACCGACAAGAACCAAACCGATGGTTATTTTTTTATTTGGTCTGATTTGGTTTGGTTTTAGAAATTTTAAAACCGACTATGGTTTAGTTATGGTTTTGACCAATAACCCACCCAAACCAACCCATGAACACCCCTATGTCAAATGTAACAAAATGCTTTTCAATTTTGTGGTCTTAAACATGCCATGTAGAAAGTTAAATTAAATAGTTGCTAAAAAAGGAAAGGGGTCATTCATTTTTAAACGAACTAAAAAGAAAAATGGGTTATTCTTTTTAAAACGGAGGGAGTATTTTTTTTTGATAATGTTCTTTTCTCTATTATTTTCTACATGGTTTCTTCACTACTGTTGTCTGGAGCGGAGTGTTGGCTAGTTAAGAATTCTCATATCCAGAAGTTGAAAGTGGCGGAAATGAGGATGCAAGGGCTGACAGGGTTAGGAATGATATTATTCAAGAGAAGGTGGGAGTGGCATCTGTGGAGGAAAAAATGCGGAAAGTAAGGTTGAGATGGTTTGGTCATGTGATGAGGAGGGGTACGGATGCCCCAGTTCGTAGGTGTGAGAGGTTGGCTTTGGAAGGTTTCAAGCGGGGTAGGGGTAGACCGAAGAAATGCTGGAGAGAAGTGATTAAGCGTGATATGGAGCAGTTACAGCTGACTAAGGACATGACCCTGGATAGGAAGGTATAGAGGAAAAACATTAGGATAGAGGGCTAAGGATGTGGATGAGTCGTAGCCAGTAATTAGGTGGACTTTGGTGTTCTTTATTTGGCAATGTACAATCTTCTGTGGATGTTGTACCTATGTTATTTTATCATGTTCCTTGCTTTTGATGCTTTTGTATACTGTCTTTAATCTCGAGCCGAGGGTCTATCGGAAACAGCCTCTGTAGCTCTTTAGAGGTAGTGGTATGGACTGCGTACACTCTACCCTCCCCAGATCCCACTTTCTGGGAATATACTGGGTTTGTTGGTGGTGGTGGTTTCTTCGCTACTATATTTCCTTTTCTTATGGACTTGGATATGCTTTACTTGAGCCGAGGGTCTATCAGAAACCTCCTTTCTACCTTCACGGTAGAGGTAAGGCCTGTGCACACCACCCTTCCAAGACTCCACTTGTGGAATTTCACTGGGTATGTTGTTCTTGGTATATAAGAAGGACTAAAATGATCACTCTTTCCAAATAGTAATGATTATTTTGACTACGTCAAAAGAAGATGATAGAGTACTTTATTTAGAATTTATGAAGATGTAGTGGAAAACAAGTTTGGAGCACTTTTCTAAATTTGGATCCAACTTCTAGTTGGATTGGAAATTTTTGTTTGCCAAACACTAATTTTGAAATAAAGTGAAATATCATTCCAAAAAATAGTGAATAACTTTCAGGCCAACCGGGTTTATGGAGAAGTTCCTGTCGAATCATTATGTCCACTTCACCAAAAGGTACATGACTACAGAGCCTCATAAAGAATGTCCCTACCTCCTCAAATTCCCAATCGCGGAAGGGTCTCTAAAAGGAAATCATCGATGATGGTGACGACCTGTATCTCCCATAAATCTTTTCTGCCATGACATCCTAGCACATTGCTACAGTAAACTATTGCATAAAGTCGTCTCCCGACACTTTATCACTGCATCATATATAGAGACAGCCATATTTTGTTCCCTTTCCCAATATGAAATGGCAATAAATATTGAGAAGTCCGACTTCTCCTTCATTATGCCTCTTCGTTGACTCACCCCATAGAAGGTGGTCACCTCCTTTGGGAATTAAAAAATTTGGTTGTTGCATTACTTCACTTAATCACCTTTCTCCACATAGTCCGTTCTCCGTTAGCATATCTCTATAACCACTTATTAGTAGTGTGATTGACTATCCCTAGTGATTGAATGCACAACCATTGTTGATAGGCATTGAATATTTCTCCCGACTAACCAAAATGAAACTTCTTGTTTCCATTTATCCCATCCCTCAAGAAATCCCTCATCAAAATCTCAAACCTTCTACATATTGAAATAGGATTGGAGATCAAGGACATAAAGTAGGTTGAGATGTTTGATAGTAGTGCCTTTATCAAGGACTCACATATTACTTATTTATTGAAGTTACCAAAACAGATGAAAATTTGACAACACACACTCGCATGCAACAGGAGAAGAGACAGACATAATCAGGCAGAATCCAAAAGGAGGACCTCCACTTACCACTACAACGTGTGGAGCCAAACTACTGAATGATTTCTCGAAGCCATAATAAACTGCATAAACAAAGGAAGACAACTATTTGGATCTAACATTCAATTGGGCACCAATAACATTTAAAGGATTAGTCAATGCACCAGTAAGAATATCTATAACGCGTAGTTCTTTCAGTCTGCCAGCTAGCACTAGTGCAATAGCAACTGTCCCATATAAACAGAGAAGAAAATGCCTGCATGTTGAAAATATCAGAAAAGATAATGTAAGTGTCTTCTCAGCACTGGCATCAGTATATAGAACAAAATCCTTCAGAGTTGAATCTTATGTTATTCACATATATATTTTCACAAGCGAGTGACATGAAGATAAATGAAGGTAGTGTCAATATTAAATAAACAAAAATAAGAATTTTCCGAAATAAGGTCACATTTGATTGAGCTTTTTATAATAACTTACAGCTTGTAGTTTCTTCAACAATAATAAAGAATTTGAAGCATTCAAGGGTGTGGCTTAACCGTCAATGAAGTGGGTGAAAATCACGGGAGAATAGAGTTCAAATTTCAACAGAGAAGGAAAACTGCTAGGTTATTCCTTCCTATTTGCCAAACTTGAGTTACCCCATATCTGTGATGGTGGGAGGTAGCAGATACCCTTTGGATAAATCGAGGTATGCACAAGCTAGCCGAATGACACTACCATTATAAAAAATAAAATACAAAATATCAAAATAATAATAGAACGACAACAATAATTATTATTATTGTTATAATATAATAGTAATAAAAATAAGAATGATGATAAAGAGTTTGAATGAGTTCCCAACTCAGGACAAGCTTTTAAAAAAACTATCCAGATTAGCACAAAGGTCAGCTAATCATTGTTACTAGTAATAGAATTCTCTATTTTCATTTATTTCTTTTTCGTATTGGGGAAGGGGGTAAATTCCTATGCTAGAGTAAAGGTACAACAACAACAACATGACCAGTATAGTCCCACAAAGTGACGTCTAGGAGGATAAAGTGTACGCAATCTGTACCACTACCTTAGAGTGAGTAGAGAGGTTGTTTCTGGTAGAGTAAAGGAATCCTACAAATTCGAGAATTATGCAAAAATTAACAAGAATCATCAGCTGTGAAATGGACAACCATTTATGCTAGTAGTGGAGTCTTCTATTTCTATTCCCTTTTGCATTTGGAAGGAGGGTGAATAATTGTGCTAGCAAGGTGACCTGTAAGTTCCAAAATTATGCAAATACTAACAAGAATCATCTGCTGTGAAAAGGGACAGCAGTAATCAATATCCCTTATCAAGGGTATTTGTTCACGATGCATTGAAGGATTGGTAGCATAGATAAAAGGATGTTTCATGTCACCCCTTTGATGAATTGCAGATCGGTAAAATGGGTTTTCTGAAAAAAAAACAAAAAGAAGGATAATCTGAAATCTCCCTTCAATCATCCAGCCACTGCTCTACAATCAAAAGTACTTAGTAATATCTGAAGTTACAACAACAACAACAACATGCCCAGTGTAATCCCACATTCTACTCATGGTGACATCCTTATTTCTTCAGATTACTTCCTCTGCGAGTAACATATCCAGTTCATATTGCATATTCCAATTTATGAATGTGTATTGTATTTTCCCAATTATTTCTCATACTTTTAACTGAACCTAACGCACTCAACCTGGTCGAAGTATCTTCTTAATTCTACCATGCTAGCAAAAGGTTAAAACAACAGAGTGGACTTGAAAACAAAGGAAGAATAGTCTTCTTATTGCAACAGAAAGGCCACTGAGAGAGAGCAATAATGCAACGACAAAAACACTCCTTAGGTGACAGGTAGGTCATGACTTCGAGGCATGAAAACAAACGCTTTGCTAAAATGCAAGGGAGTGTGTACAATAAATGGCCTAGTGAGAGCACTTTGTGTACACGATATGCCCTTTGGAAGAAAGACCAGTCAGTATCATTTGCTCACCAGAGAAGAAAAGCCATAAAGTATCTGGTGTTTTTCTCGCCTATGCAATTATTCTGTGATATTGGAAAAACAGAATGAAAACCATTAGGACATATACAGTGAATATATGCTGATATAGATTTAACATGAATATGTATGAGAGATAGAAAAGTATGCAAAAAGGAAAAAAAATACAAACCATCCATCCACAATGATGATCAAATCTAGCAACACAGCGATCACAAATGCGGCAGTGCTTTGACCTAGAAAGTCTGAACAAGAAGTAGAAATAAAGTTCAATTAGATAGTGTAGCAAACTAGAACTTAAAAGGTTTTAAATGAAAGAAACACACTGACTTTGGTATCTTGCAGGTAGGACATTCTTTTTCTGAGAAAATAATGTTGTCATAGGGATAAGCAGAAAGATAGTGCGAAACATTCCCAGCATTCACAGTTCCTGGGTCAGAAAAGCTAGTCAATAGAAAGAGGAGAATACCCCCACCAACTGCCAACAAGCTCATGTACCTGCAATTTTATGTAATTTCTAGGAAAATTCACGTACATAGACCACAAAAATCAACAGTTAAGTGACAAACAAACTGATGCATATGAGAGTGACACAAAGTAAAAGGATTCTATAATACCTGTGCACTTCACCTAAGTAATACCCAGGAATGTACTTAAAGCATGACTGCACAATAAAGTAGTAACTGGCTCCAATTATTCCCAAATATATGACCTGCATTTAGTAACAGACAATTTTCAAGTAAAGTTTCTATATTCATAAAAGAAAAAAGGTCATGAAAATAGAGGAGACACTGACAAAACCCAAAGACCAAAGAATGAAAACCAAAAGAAAAAAAAAAGGAAGAAAAGCAACTGTCATAGGAGACTCATTCCATTCCTAGGTCCCAAAGACAAACTAAATGCTGTATTTGACATCCCAAAGATTCACTTTGGAAGAAATTTTCATCATTTACACTTAAGAGTTATTGGAGAGTAAAAGCAAATTTTATATATTAGTGGCACAAAAAGGGGTCTACTTATAAAATTCTTAGAGAGCACTTCACATCATCTAATGTGATGCGAGTAATTGATCAAAGTTGCAAGTCCACATCTTTCCTACTGAATGTTGACATAAAAGTGTATTACTATTCTGAGCACTTGTATTACTATGCTTTAATGGAGCTACTGCCAAAATATTCGAAGTTGCTACACGGTCAAATTAACATCCCCACTGTGAAAAAGGTGTAAAACCTTGCTATCAATTTTCAACATTATTGCATCTACAGTATAGATTCTGATAAAGCAATATAGTTTTTAAGCATAGATGAAAGAAGTGATTTGAATTTGAAATAAGGTGAATCGAGAAGAGAAAAGTACCTGGAGGATAGGATTAGGACGATCACAACAATAGTACTCGACGCAGAATAGTACATCGGAGCCTTTTTGACCAAAAACAGCACCCACAAACCGGCTGAAAATTTTCAAATTTGGGCAAACATCCCATTTTTAAGTATCAAAAACGACAAAAAAATATAGGGAACGGACAAATATATGCATTACCGAAAATAATCACAGGCACCAAAAGTGAGGAAGAAGTTGATTTTTTGAATGAAAGTGCCTTCGAAAATAGGCCATTGACCGCAGAGGAAAGAAATCAATACTAGCAGTGTCACCAGGCCGTGGATTACTAGAAGCCATTCCACCTCCATCTCAGTTGTGCCCTCTTCCCACAGCCTAAGAGATCATTATACACTTCTCCCTTATTTCTTGACGGGAAAGGTGTCGAACAAGTTTGTTATTATATAAGTTAGGTCCGCAATATAAATTTTCCAAATTTCAATGTAGTCTCATTTTTAAGGCACTATTTAAATTTTGTTCAATTTATTTTTAAAAAATAAAATTACTAATATAGACCCATATTACCGTTTCTATCCCATGTTCCTCCTCTTCAAGGTTATAAACTAAGTAGCGTTTGGTTTGAAAACAAGTTATACTGGAATTAGTTATGATGGGATAAGTTATGTTGGAATAAATTATGCTGATATTATTTTTTAGTGGTTATTTGGTTTGTGGTACTAAAAATAATATATAGTGCATTGTTTGTAAAAATTTATTGTTTGTTTACAAAAATAACCCTTACTTTAATTAATTATTTTTATGCTTGTATTTATATGATTTTTTGTTTGTATTTATATGGGTTTTTTTTTTCATCAAATTAGAAATTCATATATCTCTTTTACATAGTTAGAATATGTCTCTTTTACATAGCTAGAAATCCATGTCTCTTTTCCCATCAATATATTGTTTATATTTATATATTTTTTTTCGCTCCTTTTTCCATCCATAACTATGGCCATTGGTTCTCATCGCCTATCTCAGCTGGTGTGTTGAGTCCATGATTCAGTATATCAATTTAGTAGATATCAAGAGCCTAGCAACAGCAAGCAGAAATGGCATAAATTTTACATATATATATATATATATATAAAATCTATAATCTATATTTATAATATATTAAAAGTGTGAAGACCCTTTAAATATATCTATAATATATTAAAGTGATTTGAACTTTTTGCCCTTCATTAAAAAATTGTCCTTTAGATAAAAGCGTCTTTTTACTATTTACCTAATAATATTTAATTAATTTTAGGACTTCAAACCCAACTAAAATCGAATCCCCCCCACCCCACCCATCCTCTTTTTTTAGGACTACGTATATTTTTTTTTTTAAAATGAACTCTATTTTGTATTATATAAAAGGAAAGTAAAAGTCTATCAAAAACTAAAAAGGGTTAAAAAAAATCACTCTTATTTGTGTTAGTTTAGTTTATTTGGAATTTAAAATATTCTATTATTGATAAATAATTAATGAAAAAAGTAAAAATCAATCATATTTATATAATTTCTTTATTGAAGAAAAAAGTTTTGAACTTCTATAAATTGAGAATTCTTTTTGAAAAATACAATAATATCTAATATGAACATATGGAACAAGATATATTTATTTTTGTTCTTAAATGATTCTTTATTATTTGATTTGAATTTTCTTCTTTTTTTTGGTCATCAAGATACGTCAAAGAAATATATTTTTGTAATATTTAATTTACTTAGATGTGTTGATTTCGTAGTTTTCTTTTTTCCAATTTTGTAGGTAGGGGTGGGCGTTCGGTCGGTTTGGTCTGATTGTTTAATATCAGCTCGATTTATCGATTTTCGAATTGACAAAAATGACATCCATAACCAAACCGAAATAAATTTGGTTTGGTTTGGTTTTTATAAATTCGATTCGGTTATTTCGGATTATTATTTCAGTTTGAAATATTAAAGTAGTTAGCCTCTCTTTTTCAATTTTAAAACCTCATTCATCTTCAAATAAGGTTCGAGATCAGCTCTTATCATGCAAACAAGAAAAATCATCGACCATAATTTCAAGACAACACAGACTACAAACTACTAAGTACTAACAATACCATATACTAAAGAGATTCTAATATATAAGTAATCAGTAGACCCTAATCAACTCATTGCTCGATTAGAATAAAATACAAAATGAAATCACAATATCATCATCTATTTTTAGTTACATCCACAGACCAAAGGATAACTAATGATAAAACAGTCTGCCAGTCACTGCCACCGTCCACCAATCCACAAAACAGCTGGTCTACTCGAAGCAATATGCAGATGACATAGCCATTCACCAGGCAGCAACATAATTTAGAGCCAAAAAACTGCTCAAAAGAGACAAAATGCATTAGGTTCCAATATAATTTAAACAAAATAATATTTATTGTATTATCAAATAGTTAAGATGGGCAACTACAAGAACAACTAAGACAAGTCCAATTTCACCACAGTTTTGCACAAATCAGCAGCACAAATCACTTTTAACAAGTTCATTACCAGGAGGGTCAATAGAATTCTTGGAAAGATTAAGTGACTTAAGGTTTGAACAAACACCAAAGCTAAAGATATCAGAAATAGGCCTTGAAATTGTGTGTTTCAGCTAAATCTATTGAGGTCAAAGACACCCTACATTGGGATTTAGCAACAACAATTAAAGAACCACTAAGATTAGCATTTTTCAACACTAAAGACTCCAAATTAGACAAGCCAATCAAATAAGAAGACACCAAAGTGAAATAAACACTTAACAAAGTGTTTGAAAAATCTATAGAGGAAACTCTAGAATTCTTGCATAAAACCAGTAAAACTACAGAAAACAACCAGTTTTGAAGAGTACTACTAGGACAAAGTGAAGCTTACACCAAACAAATTCAGTCTGATACTAATTTATTATGTTTATTTGTACTTAAGAGGAAAACAAATAGATGATTCACCAGATGCAAAGATCTTTAAAATAGATGATTCACTAAATTCTAGCACAACTTCATCATCTATTTCTGTTTCTGCTTCCGGTTCTACTAGTTCAGACACCACAACTACTACTCCAGATACCAAGACTACTACTCCAACAAGCACCAGTGGGGTTGCAAAGAAGAGCACAAGCATCATACTGACTATGTCAGTCACAGTAATTGCACTAATCTTCATTTAGATATTTGACTAATAAGTCTTTAACTTATGGCAACTTAATGGAAGCTAGGGATCAATTATCAGTACTTCTATAGCTAGTTTGTGTTTTTTGCTTTTAACTTGTTCTCCTCTTAGGTACAAATAAACATAATAAATTAGTATCAGTTTGCAATACTATTTCTTTTTGCAATACTCTGTTTGAGAGCTTACACTTTGAGGAATCTCAACTAGAAACCAAAACTAGAACTCTTAAGAAGCCCATAAAACCCAAGGGTGCATCCCAACAGCAATCAAACTTAAGTGACGATGAGAGAGCAGGGTTGAAATCCCAGAAGATAAAAAAAATAGTAGGTGATATCTTTCCATATCTCCAAGGGCTGATAGACAAAGTTGCCCGATATTAGTTGAGTTGTGTTATGGGCAAACTGGCCCAGCCATCCCCATTATCAAAAAGAAAAACAAACAGATTTAAATTTGAGATTTAAGGTAGCAAAATCTGCCAGAAAAGATGCCTTGATTCTAGTAACACTCATTTTAATCAAAGAATTCTGCGTCATATCCACCCATAATTACACATCAGAGTTTGAACTAAAAAGATAAAAGCGTTGAGCTTCATAAGACGAGAAGGTTATTTGTTTCAAACTTTTAATATCCTCATGATCCCTTCAGCTTTTATATACTATAAATTCATTAACATGTTAGTTTACTGGAATTCCTAAATAGCAAATTATGCAACGAATACAAGGAAATCAAAATGCAAATAATGTTATTCTTGCAACAAAATGTCAAACATATGATTAACTTGTTTATGTTCTACTTCATACCAGGATTAAGGAAAATGAGAAGAAACTCAGTGTTGTCAGAAGCAAAAATCTGATAAGGTAGTTTAATAGAAATCGAGTAGTATAGTATTTGGCAATTAGCAGTAAAAGATGAACCCAAAAACAAACTTACACTTACCTATAATTCATATTTCATCATTGAGAAACAGACATCAACAATGCTAGATTCAGTTCCACCATTAGCCATTTCTGAAAAAAATAAGACACTTGTTAGTTGATATGCAATATAAATAAGAAGTTATTTTAATATAATGAATACAAAATCATAAAATTCTTACCAACTTCAAGTTGCTCAAGATAATCAAAATCTTTCTTGATATTAACTGGATTAGATTCATTTCTAAGCCAATCTTGAAGACAAATAAGAGATTACACTAGTTTAGGAGTAAATGAACTCCTAAAGGGATCAATAACCCGACCTCCCTTGCTAAATGCACATTCAGATGCAACACTAGAAATAGGAATGGCTAACACATCACGAGCCATCTCAGCAAGAACAGGAAATCTCGGCTCATTAACTTTCCACCAACCTAATATATAAAATTGTTCTGAATCTGGCTCAATTTCTTCGGCAAGATATTTTCACAACTCAGATTTATTGCTTGAACCTCCACTAATTTCTTTATGCTTCTCAAATTATTATTTTGTTCTCATTATTTCTCTTCTTTGAAAGTTTTCATAACCACTTATGGATGAAGAATTCCCAGAATAAGAAGAAGTGGATAAAGATGAAGAGTTATTTGATTTCTTGACATAATGCTCAAACAAGGCTTTTATATAAGACTCCACTGAATCGGACAACTTGCCCCCAATTTCTTTTCCAAACATGTCCATAATTGTAAAAGAACATATTCAAGTTTGTTGCGGGGATCCAACACAGATGAAATAAAGATCATTTTATCATAGCTTGGTACTTGAATATGATAGCATGTATACATAGCAAAATTTCATAAGGCTAACTCATGAGCAATCTAACAAACAAATTTCAATACATAAGAATAACATAGAAGTCATTTTGGATCATAATCTAGCTATAGTGCATAAGTTCTATCTTCCTTGGCATTTTAGCAAACACCTTGCATGCACCCATAAGGCATAGGTTTAATCATTAAATTGACACATTATAAATAACTCAATTTATGGATTTCACTCACTTGCTAATGTAGTTTCATGAAAAGCACATAAATATTCCAACTTGGGAATCATATAACAAGATAAACATGGTTACAATCAACCCACAATATAAATATCATGATTTGCAATTTGAAATAGGATTCTTGAGCTTTATGGATGAAAGGAATCCATAAATCAACACAACACATACCTTAGTTCTTGGTTTAACAAAGATTGGCGGAGAGACTTTCTTGAAATTGAATCCCTAATTGAAACCCTAGCTTGTTCTTGAGAGAAAATTGAGAGAAACTAGTTTATTTTGGGTTCTAAATAGCTGAATCTCATGTTAAAGAGCTTAAATTGGGGTAGGAAATTGACCCTTTCAACCTTGGACGCGTCTTTTAAAATGGTGAAAATTTCCGAACTGGACCCCTGGCACGATGCGGTGCTATCGCGCCGTCACTGGAATTTGACAACTGGGAAATTGAGGGATGGTGCGACGCGGAGCCATCGCGTTGCCACTTTATTTGTGACCTGGAAGTTTGGTGCAATGATCCACTATCGCGGACCCCTACTGGAATTTGACAATTGTCATTTTCCCTTGTGGCGCGGCACACCCTTGACTAATATTGCGCTATTTTACAATAGGAACTTAAAATTATCATAACTTCTCACTCGATTATCGAATTTAGGCGAATCATATATCAATGCAAAGCTTATTGAATTTCCCACATGAAAAAAGTGAAAACCTTAAAAATTCCATATGTACAAAAGTGGATTCATCTTCCAAAGTAAGTTTCTAATGTTATTGGGACGATTTCAAGCCAGGTAGAAATATGGGGTATTACAAAAACAAATTGGGGTAGAAAATGAGAATTTTTTGGACATGATCATTCTATGCCAACAGCCTTATGTACCGTGATCGCAGTCACCTGATCACAATTGATGACATCCAAGAAGCACCTCCTTTAAGATGATACTACAATCAACATTAAAATATCGTAACCCAACTAAGGTTAGGGTCAAATCCCAAGGAAACAAATGGTTTTGACAGATCTAAGTGGTTATAATCTATGGGAAAAACTAAAAAGTAAATGAGGGTATTTGTTTGTAGTCTTCTCCAACACAGAACAATATTAAATTAGTTGAAAATTAGTAGTAAGTGAATACTAGGATTGTGTTCCCCTTGGCATCTCAAATCTGTAGGTTTATCGTACGTTGTTGAACCAACCCAAGATCTTGCATGCAGAACCGATAAGTTATGTACCTCCAGTAGTTTTTTGTACGAGTATGAGGATTTCACCCTTTACCTATTGAGTCTCAGGATATTGCATTACTAACCCTTACCCTGGTCTCAGTTAATTATCACCTTTTGAGTCTCAACTTATTAGATAAAGTCTAGTAATCATTTATGTATACCATTTTGCTGCAACGGATCGACTATTAACTCCCAAATTACTGTTGTATTTATCTTTTCCTAGTTACTACCTCTTTTTTAGAGCAATTAGTAATACTAGACAGGACCCTAATGTGTGTGCCCATTAAGAAATCAATCATAGAAAGATAAAACAATGCATACCACGGGTTTTGGTTCTTGTTAACAATCGCATTTCCCCTACTTCATCAATATGCTAGGGTTTCCACAATTCTAGGTATGGGTTTTAGTCACTCATAATTGTGAAGAAATCAATAACATTCATATTGGAAAGCAAATATGAAATCATAATGATAAGATAAAAGAAAAACCACAATTGTAAATGAACAATCACTTAAAGTCAATAAATAAAATCCCAAGATCTAAGATGGATCTTGAAATCAAAATATATTTCTAAGTGTTAAAAGTGTGTTCTCTCTACTAAAAAAATACATAAGGGGTATTTATAGTACAAGAGAAAACCCTAAAAACTAAGCCTGAACAAAATAGGAGAAAACAAGGTCAAAAGCCACTCTCTTCCTAGAACTGTAGATTGGTCATGGACACAGGTTGTACCTGTGGTTTGCTCTAGCTGCAGGAACCAACTATAGGTACCGTATGGGAAATTTTTTGTAAGTCAGCTCTCAGGATTATAGACATTCTAGCACCCACTTTGTCTACATACTGTCCATAGGTCAACATGTGGTCCTTAGGTTGACTTAGTAGGTGTCGGGAGTCAGTTTGTTCAGATCTACTTTGAATCTCGAACATGCATTGATCACAATAAAGTTGAAAAATATTCCAATCATGCATAATTGCTCTAAAAGTAGCCAAAAACACTTTTTTCACCATTTCATAAACTTATCTTTCAAATCATGGTTTTTCCTAAAACATACCTAAAATAGATCGTATCTAACAAAAAGGCCTCATAAACTTGCGTATTTTCCTCGTTTTAAGCATGAAAATGCTATATTTCTATAGCATATCAGTGATTACAGAAGTGCAATTATAGTCCAACGTCCCATAATTGCGACATCTGAGGGCTGTGAGGCAACCAGGTCCAAAACCCCAAACTCTTAGTTTAAGCTCAGATTTGACCAAGGACCCATCTCTTTAGCTTAATTAAGTAACATAACATAGTACTCACAAGGTGATGTTGATTATTAATGCTTTTTGTGGTTTTCAAATTTTCAAAGCTAAAGATGGTAGACTATGACAAAATTAGATTGATGGCCCCTAAATGCCAAACTCTGTACTATGCAGACCTGCCCAAGACAAAGCTACTCTCGGAGTAAGGCATATGTTTGGACAAGGTGTTGGATAAGCTTCCGGCCTTCATGATAGATTGGTGGACACCGAGTGGAGATACTTTGCCACAGATCCTAGTTGGGCAAATAAACCTTAGGTTAGGGAGTTCTACGTAAACCTTAGCGTAGTATCCTTCCCTGACCCAGTTGTAAGAATCCAAGGGAAGGAAGTCCACTTTAGGGATGAGCAGAAAATGATATATGTGGGCTACTGGATGCTGACACAATAGAATTTGAGTAAAAGAGTTGTGAACTAGGGAGCAGGCTAATTGAGAAGTTATGTCCTGGAAGAAAGGTCCCATGGGTTTTCACTAAGATGGGGATATTATTGCAAGATTTTACGATTGAGGATCAGATCGAGTTAGCTATCATCTGTAGCTGGGTTTCCCTATGCACAGATATGACCTATGTCCTGGATACGCGAGCTCAAATGGTTGCATGCATCTTGGATAACATTCCTTTGAATATTAATGTCTTCTGCTTTCGAGCATGAGATATTTCAAGAAAAAAGGCGGCTTCATACTCTTTTTCCCTTCTTTAATCATAGAGCTGTACAGGAGATTCAGGGTTGAGGAGTAACCTGGAGACACTTGTGTGTCCTTTAAAGCCTTTATTTTCCCTCTTAAGATTTGGGGTGAAGACACACTTGGAAAGAGCAAGAAAATAAAAATTGACTTAGGAAAGTCGATAGATGATGACATGGACTCTTGCAAGACATCCACAATAGCACTGTTTGAGGAGATATCAGTTAAGATAAGGGTAATCAAGGATCTTGTGTCAGGGTTGCCCATAGGACCAGGAGGGTGGTCTATCGCTCGCGACTCTTATGTTGCATAAACTAACTATGAGTAGTTTCTAGCCAACCAAAAGGAGTAGGGGTTAACTATCTCTAGGATTGAGAGGGCCTACTTCTCCTTAGCATGGCCACAAATATAGATACGGGATTCTCTTGATAAGATAATAAAAAGGAGAATAAAAGAGATACATTTTTCACTCATCTGTGGAAAGAGGTGAAGGGCCCGTGAAAGGTCCTGAAGCCTAAAGAGGAAATTCCTTCCCCCAGGGCCAATGATAATGTTGAGGTCCTAGCTATGTGGTGAGACTCTGATGATAATAAGGATGATGCTGAGACTGAGAGTGAAGACAGTTCTTGATGCGGTTACAAAAAGCCTCTTTTAATCTTTTTATGTTTTCATGTTTATGTAGTGAGGACATTGCAAGCTTTTAGTTAGAGGTACCCATCTCTGTATGTTATTTGATACTTATTCAGTCTGTATTATTTGGATATTGTTATGTTTATTTGGATGATGCTATTTTTATTTGGGTTGTAATATTGGGCACCCTATTGGTGCCTATATTTGATGGATTAGTAGCTTGTTTTCATTTCTTGGTTTGGTTTTATTCTTAGATTCTTATCTTGTTTTAATAATAATATCGGATGAGACTTTCCTAATAATAGATTGAATAACGCTATTCTTAAGGGAAAATCACTATGTTTTTGGGTTTTTGAGCCATAAATGCAGGGAAAGTCTGAGTACCCATGGCATTAAATATTAAGGATTTCCCTTATGCCTATGGTGAAGTATGAGTAGCCATATGATTTTCCTGTGTGTAAGACGAAATATGAGATAGTGGCTTGATTTGATGCTAACAATAAACAATTTTGCATGGTGAAAATGCGAAGCAAGCATCTCCTCCTTCATCCAAAAACTTTTTGAGAAAATCATAGGCATGGATATGAATAGTTTGGTAACAACAGTTTCCACTTTTTGTGACTCCAAAGTCTTTAGTTAATAATGTATGGTAAATAACTTTTTTTTTTGTCTCTAATAGGAAATACAATAGAGCCTCCTTCAATAGTTTGCATGCCATGTGAGGTGAGTTTAGTCATTAATTCTTATGCTTAATTGTGTCATCTAGAACTTTTCCTGTTAGTCTTTCAAAGCTAATCTCGATTATGCATGGTTGGTGAAATGATCATAGTCCTTTTTTGTGAAAATAGAAATCCACTTTAGACTAAGAAGCCTACCCGTACATAGATTGTATCCCTAGTCACCTACTTTGAGCCTTTTAACCTTTCTTTAACCACATTACAAGCCATGAACCTTTTGAATTTTATCCCTCTTTTGAAACCTATCCTCCTTTAACTTGAAAGTACAACTTAAGTCTAAACTTCTAAGTTGGGGATGGTAAATCTTGGAGTAGGTAAACTTTGGGCCATGATATTGTAAATGAGTGCCTGAGAGCTAAACAAAGTGAACAAATAAATAGGAAAAAGAAATGATTCAACAAAACAAAGAAATACATGAAGTGTATAAAGGAAATAGAAGGAAAGAAAATGCCTTCAAGAGATGGGTGAATCAAGGTAGTAAAAGTAGGCATATATGTATGTAAGAAATAAAGTGGCTTATGATCCAAAGTTTAATCAAATAGTGTGTTATGTAGAGCTCAAGGAGGGTGTAGTCACTTTGATCCCAAATGTTTATCCTACCCTTTCCCAAACCTATATTACAAGCATGAAAAAGTCCTTCGAGATCTCCAACCAAGCATATTTAAGTTAGTGGCGATCGAAAATAAAGGCAAGCATATGGTATGATACTTGTTTGCATTGAGAGATTATTTATGAGAGTGAGTGCTTGCACATTAGTCCCTTATTGCATAATAGGTACTTTGGTGTGTGTGACTTCCTTTCCTGAGGAGGCATATAGACTAATTGAGGTGGGTGAAGTTGTCATCTTACGAAAATAAGGTGAAGAAGTGTAGTTGAGTCGCTATTGATAGAGAGTCTCTTCTAGAGAGTTAGTGATTATTGCTTGGTTGTTCTCAAAAGTCATTTGCATCCTTGAAAAGTATGATTGATTTTTAGGGGAGTTGCGGAAATAACATTTCCCATGCTTGAGGGCTAATTGTTGGTAATAATTGAGTTCAAAATCATCTTGATCATTTTATTGTATTAACCGGCTTATAATTAAGTAGTCTAATTTAATGTGGAGTATTGTTGCTTGAGGAAAAGCAAAGTTTTAAGTTGGGGATGTCGATGAGTGGCAAATTTTCCACTCATTTATATCTAAATTCGTGCATACTAAAATGAAATAATTGTGGATATGAGGCAAATTCCTTATTGAAGTGCATTAAATCCCATGGTTTGCATGTTTACAGGTAATTGGGAGAAGAGAAGTGAAGTAAGCTGAAAAAGCAAGCAAAAGGCCAAAGTGATTGCACAAGCTAGAAATCAGAAGCAGGGATCGACCCTCAGGTGCTGCAATCACTGCCCGAGGGTTGCAATCACATCCAGTTAAAGGTAGGTTCAATATCAATGATCGCGAGGGGATCACCTCAATTGCGGGAGTCGTGATCGTGGTCAGCCAAGGGTGATTGCAATGAAGAGAAAATTGTCCAAGGGAAGATTTATAAATTCGTAGAGATGAAGCCCAAAACTCAAAAGCACAAAATCTTGCATAATTAGGGTATTTTTTGAAAAAAAGTTCAAATTTGGTAGAGATAAAAACTATTCTACTTTGGGCAAAGAAAAAGTGTAATACATTCTCAAGAGAGTTTTTATTTTATTTGTGATTAAAGTGTGGATTACTCTTTCTTTAAGTTTCAATGGAAGCATTGAATGTTAATTTGGGTATATCTATTTTCTCCAATCTCATGAGTAGCTAAATTTCCATCTTGGGGTTATATTTGAATAGGGTGTTAATGTGTATGGGTGTTGATTTATAGTTTAAATTTGTAGTTAATAGTTATCGATTTTACTATTGCCTATGTTTGAGTTGATAATTGTGGGTGAAAACCCTAAGTTCTTTGGATCCTCTATCACCTGGGAATTTATAGTGTGCCATTTGATCTATGCTCACGTGCGGTTAAGAAAAACTATTAGTGGACGTACTTTGATACCAATTGAAATCTAAGAGCGAAGGTAAATTAAAATTTTTTTTGAGCCGACTATTGAGACTTCTCAGTCAACTTGCCTGCAAATCAGTCTACTTTAAAAAATAGATTAGATTTAAATGAATAGATAAGTAAATATTTAACAATAAAGTAAAGACACAAAGATTTATCCCAGTTCAGAACACCAATCTGGTGCCTTCTTCAAGTCCCCTTGGGTTTCAATGTTTCTTTATATCTTTCAAAGTTAGGTTCGAGGACAATGATGAGAAATAAGTTTCAAAGACTTATTTTGTTCTTTAGATCTTGTGACACAGCTTTAATTGGTAAATAAGTACAAATATTTGTGAGATTAAGATTGAGACACTTTGAGATTCTTCCTGAAAGTTGCGTAGTGTCTTTTTTCTTTCGTTTTGGTCTTTATAGTCTTTTGATGCATATGCTTCTTTTCTTCATAAGGAAACCCAAGATATTTCTTCTCAATCAAGGATTAAAGTTAATTCCTTGATTGAGAGAGCTTGGACTTTATGGTATGTCCATATCAGACATGTCCATACTTGGTGTGATTTTTCTTTCTCATATCTATATATGTCATTATCAGACATGTCCATGTAAGAGGTGAGATCTTCCTTCTCCTTTGGGCGTGCTGTAGGGTGCATCCAATTGCCTAGTCCATTGGGATCTTTAGTTGATATGATTTTTGTTTCCTTCTCAAACGATATCCCACTTGGATGTGGCTCCATATTTAGCACAATCTTCTTTGAAGGAGCTTTCCTTTTCTTATGCGAGATATCCTCCCATTATTTGAGATCTTTAATTTCCTTTAAGTGAGATTTTCTTCCATCATTAGGGATCTTTAATATCCTACAAGTTTACTTATTAGTTTGTCATTATTAACAAATAAAACATAAATATAGGAGGCTAACAGGCCATAGGTTAACTATGATGATAATGATGGTGACGATGATAAGATTATGATATTAATTGTGTACCTTGTATTTATTCTTACATGCGCATCGCCTATCACCAGTATGCACCTATGTCTATCAGCTGGTATAGAAAGGTTACATAGCTATGCGTGATGACTATGCCTTATATTGTTGTATAATGATTGAACCTTCCAAGCCTGGGGCAGTGGGTGTACGCATAGGCTCGACTAGGTATTTGGTATTGTTGTATTGTCCATAGCACTGTTATTGATATTGTTATTATCATTAGTATAATCATTATTATGGCTAGCTTATGACAGATTAGTCATTGATCCGGTATCGAGATTTGAGGTATGATTTCAGATTCTTCTATCTTATGATTTCATTATTGTGTATGATTAGTTCATTCCTAGCTATGAGGATTAAAACCCTGAGTATGATAGTATTAAATCCGGATAGGATTATAATGAGGTCTTAAAGTAAAGACATGATGATTTAGGTTATGCTTTGAGTTGACTTCATACCTATATGTATATATATATATATTGCCTAGCAATATGTAGCTATAGAACTATCGTATATCCTTTCCTTCAATTGTTCGTATTATATATGTATTCTTTGGCCTTGTATATTTAAATGTATCTTCCTTCCACTTGTACTTTGCATATTGGACAGTGATTTATGGACATTGATATTTTTGAATAGGACTAGGATAGGATAGTTTATCCTTATTACTTACTTAGTCATATTAGGTTGGTTTATCAGACATAAACAGGATGGTTGTTCCTTATTACCTCATTGGCTTGCTATATGATTTGTGGACTCTTGGGTGTAGTTTCCATTATGTTTATATGTTTTATATATCTGCTTTATCATTAGAGCGTAGTTGGCAGTTTCCTACTGAGTACTAGTCATTTGGTACTCATACTACACTTCTGCAGCCTACAAATCATAGTACGAGTTATCACTGTTGATGCATGTGTCATGAGGAGCAACCATGTTTCAAGGACTTAGAGTGAGCTCCTAACGTTTTGAGTATTGCCTATCTCACTAATGTATTAGACTAGTCTCAATGTTGTATTCGTAGATAAGTTGTATCTGCACGTTCAGTTGTATTTCACTCTTGTACTTTTGTTATATTAGAGTGTTTTGTATTGATACCACCAGGTTTTGGGATTATACTATATAATTACTCCTTTATTTCACCTATTCTGAAATTCTTGACTATATATTATTGGTAGTCCATTACTAGCCATTTCAGACTACACGTCTGGCTTGCCTACTAATGGGTTATAGTAGGCACCATCATGACTTGAGAAGTTAAGTCATGACAAATTGGTATCAGAGCCAGATTTCACCGATGTATTAGTACAAGATTTAAGTTTTTAGTAGAGTCCTGCAGATCGGTGCAGAGATGTCTGTAACCTATCTTTGGAAAGCTACTAGGATATTTTAGGAAAGTCACTTCTTGACTCCTTATCCTATGTTCACATTGCTATGAACCTCAAATATATTCTTTGACTCTATTTTATCCCTGATGAATGATACAAGATGGGCGACATTGTCAATAAATGCATACGATACTTCAGCACACATTTCTAGAGTTTTGGTACAGCGCCACACTAGGGAGATAGAGATGGATACCAAAGATCTTCATCATCAACCAAAAGGTTCAAGGCCAGTTTTGGCTCCAGTTGAGCTCTGACTGCTTCAACCATTCGAGGTTCAGCATTAGGGATCTGAGTCATGTTGTAGATCCTTCTCAACCATGGTTGTCATTTGGATCATCGAGTAGTTCTTAGACTAGAGTTGGGTTTATTGGTTTCATTAGGGTTCATTATCAGTTTTTAAGTATGATGTTTAGTTTCTTGAGTGGGCCAGACATATTGTTCAGCTATTTTCTTATAAGCAGGACATGATACATGGAGTTATTACAGAACTAGTATTGCTACTCCTCTTAGCATTGGGTCATATGATAACAGTTGGGTTATATGTGCACACTACAATTAAATGACTGTGGATATGAGTAAAATTCTTTATTGAAGTACATTAAATCCCATGGATTGTATGTTTACAGGTAATTAGGAGAAAAGGAGTGAAGTGAGATAAAAAGAGAAGCAAAAGGCAAAAGTTATTGCACAAGATGGAAATAAGAAGTATGGATCAACCCTTAGGTACCGCGATCACGGCCTAAGGGTCGCGATTATGTCTAGTTAAAGCCAGGTCCAATCTCAACAATCGTGAGGGTATCACCACAATTCCAGGTGTCGCGATCGCAGTCAGCCAAGGGCAATCTCAATGAAATGGGAATTCTCCAAGGGAAGATTGATAAATTCTTGGAGTAAAAGCCCAAAACTTAAATTCACAAACCCTTGCACAACTAGGGTATCTTTTGAAAAAAATTCTAATTTTATAGAGAGAAAAACTATTCTACTTTGGGCAAAGAACAAGAGTAATACATTCTCAAGAGAGTTTTAGTTGTATTTGTAATTGAAGTGTGGATTTCTCTTGCTTTGAGTTTCAATGGAAGCATTGAATGTTAATTTGGGTATATCTTTTTTCTTCAATCTCATGAGTAGCTAAATTTCCATCTTGGGGTTATATTTGAATAGGATGTTAATGTGTATGGGTTTTGATTGATAGTTTAAATTTATAGTTCATAGTTATGGGTTTTACTATTTCCTATGATTGAGTTGATAATTGTGGGTGACAACCCCAAGTGCCTTGGATCTTATATCATTCTTGAAAGAAGGATGTGGGTGATGGGTACTTGTGAACAAGAAATTGATGTTAGCTTCTTCCTTAGCATTGTCTTAGAAATAAGGATGCTATGTGGATTTGCTATGTTAGGCATTATCTTAGAAATAGGGATGCCAAGTTGAGGTGTTGGGCTGATGAATTCGTCAGACTCATAAGGTATTCAAAAGAATCCATAAGTGAAATTGTAGTGTTTTGTTGAAAGACTAGTACTAAAACCCCAAAACCTAGCCTACCCAAGACTCATTAACTAAAATTAGAATTACCAATTGATTACCCATACACGAATTACCCCTAGGATGGCATGACCCCAAGAACTCTCTCTATTGGTTTTAATCATTAGTTGTTTGCTCTTACATTGGTGTTATAGTGTGATTTTGTTCTACAAAAGTTCAAATTCATAACCCCCACTTAATTTTATGTTTTATTTTAGTCTTACATTATAGGGTTAACTCTCAACATACATAGGTTTAGAAAACTAGTTTGCACTCTTAGTGGATACGACCCTGGCTCTTGTTGGATTTATATTGATGACGACCACCGTGAATCAAAATAATGGTGTAAGTTGAGTGTTATCAAAAACTAGCGCCACTACCAAAGAGTGAAACTGTAATGCCCCAAATCTGGTACCCAAAATGCTACACGGTGCTCATGACTCCTAAGGACCATAAGCTAACCCATGATTGATATTTGTACCTTTACACTGGATAATATGACATAATAATATGGAAACATGCACTGCAAAGCCATAAGGTTCAAAACTAAACACAATCTGAATAATATAACATCTGTGTGGGGTAATAGAATACCCAAAACAAAACTGAAAATACTGAAGTTTCAAACTTTATTATCTGGAAAGCCTCTAAACATGATAGTTACTTTGGGTATACCCGTAGTGTCTTGATTTACATTATTTGTTGTTTTTGTTTTGTTGGCTGAAAATTATAGTAATCAAGAAACCATGAGCCGCAATGGGAACAATGAAGGCTAATTTGATGTACACCTCAAGGATGAGGATCATCTTTATGATGCGGGCTGTGTGAGTGCAATCCGCAACCCACCAGCCAAGGAAAATAGGGTATTCTATGTCACAAGTATCATGCTTCACATATTTCAAATAAAAGGTCTATTCGGGGGTCAAGTACACGAAGATGACAACTTGCATTTGAAAAACTTCATTGAAGTATGTTCCCCATTTGATATTTCTCATATCACTCATGAGTCCATTCTGTTAAGGATTTTCCCATTTTCCCCAAGGGTGGAGTAGTTTTGTGGTTGAGATCTCTACCTGCTAGGTCTATTACTTTTTGGGTCAAACTTATAGAGGCCTTTTTGGATAGATATTTCCCTCTGTATAGATGCTTCAACTAAGGGATGAGATCATAAATTTCCATCCACTTAGTGGTGAGCCCTTACATGAGGTGTGGCAAAGGTTTAATGACAAGCTCATGCAATGCCCAAACCATAAAGTGCCGGAGAATATGCTCCATCCAATATTTTATAGGGCATTAGATCAAATCATCAAGATGGTGGTGGACAATGAATCGGGTGGTTCTCTTGCGAGGTTGTCGTATAATGTTGCGGCAAATATACTTGAGCAAGTCACTAAGCAAAATCGAAGATTGCATACTCGGGATTTTAAAGTAGCCATAGGGTCCCCCACGACATCTTATGCTAACAAAGAGCAAAGAAAGAAGGACGAAGAAAGGGATGAAAATATGGCTAAGGAGGGGTTAACTATCAACATACATAGGTTTAGACAACTAGTTTGCACTCCTAGTGGATACGACCCTGGATCTTGTTAGATTTATATTGATGATGACCGACTTATATCAAAATAATAGTGTAAGTTGAGCATTATCAAAAACTAGCTCCATTACCAAAGAGTGAAACTATAAGACCCAAATCTGGTACCCGGAATGCTACCGGTGCTCATGACTCCTAAGGACCACAAGCTAACCCATCACTGATATCTGTACCTTTACACTGTATAATATAACATAATAATGCAAAAACTTACACTGCAAGGCCATAAGGTTCTAAACTAAACACAATCTAAATAATATAACATCTGTGTGAGGTAATAGAATACCCAAAATAAAATTGAAAATACTGAAGTCTGAAACATGATAGTCTGGAAAGCCTCTAAACATGACTATCTGAATGAGTAAGGAGTTGATGGGACATGTCTCCAACTAACCCCAACTAATAAACTAATTAATGAGATTATAGAGAAATCATCATATCTTCGAATGATGAGGACTCACTTCTAACTCTAATGGCTGAACCTTGAATCTACCAATGCTCTGGAGCTCGTGTATCTGAACCTATGGTATAAGACACTATAGCACAAATGTGTCAGTACTTTGAAAGTACTGGTATGCATGTGAGGCAGGCTGAATGGATGAGGTTCATATGCATGAACAATACTGACTAAGTGACTAATGATGAACGTGAGAATACATACAAGAATACATAGTAACCATATCTGAAATCATGATAACATGAGTATGATGATGACTAACATGACTAATGACTGAATTTTGATAACTGATAACATGAGTGACTGTATCAAATAGTCTTGAATCTGATGAAACTAGCTGAGTTCCGTACTGTATCTAAGTTGACTATATCTGACAGTCCTGAATTCTGAAGAACTATCTGAGTCCTTTTATTGAGAATGATACTAAGACTATGGGAGGTAGTAATCTAACCGACATGCCCCAAATGATGCATTATTGCTAAATTGGGGTCCAATCTATGCCCTGATTGGAAAGATGTCAATACCGCGCCACTGGTAAGGACAACATGTGAGTGACCCTAATATAACATGTAACTCTTGTGAGAATGGTGGGAACCCTCATATAGCAGGTTAAACCACCTCATCTACCCTCATATAGTAGGCTATGATGTCTCAACCTATGCTAGCTACATAGTTCTTGAACGCAAAGATTACTTCTAAGAATCACACCCTCATATAACAGGTAAGTTCCCATCTCTGGGTTTGCTCGGTGCTAATTTATACTCCCATCTGAATAGACACTGAACATGATTTACTGAACTAAACATGGGCTGAGTTGCTGAATTTTATTGACTGACGGAATACTACTGATATCTGACAATTGACTGAGTTCATGAGATCATGGAGATTTCCTGAGTCATAAGACTGTCTAAAGTCTAAGGATCATAGCTTGACTGAGAGTATCATGAAAACATGACATGGCTCTAGGCATGCAGCTAATGTTTCGGGTGCGAGTACCCCCAGGACTCGATGGAAGGAAACTGACCAAACATAACTTACTTAAACATATAACTAACATCATAATCCATAATACATTTATAGAAGCATTTCATCAAAACATATGATAGGCATAACTTGTACATACATGGGGATTTCATGGTATCATGCTAGTTAGGTACTTTTCCTTCATCTAGGCATTTAAACAAACATATTGTAGGCATGGTACATGTAAACATCATTGTACAATAATTAAACATCATGGTTCAATTCTAATTTCATCATTCAAGGGTGTAGTAATAGGTTTGCATGAATCTATATCTTTAATAATTTAACCACATAGAATTTATCACTCAACATGGAGTAGAATTCAATTTCTCATTATCCATATGAACAAGAGCAACCCAATCATGAAATTTATAAGAAAATCCATAAACTTGAATTTGAAAAAGGGATTTTTGGGCTTCATGGATGAAAGGAGTCCATGAATAAACACTATGCATACCTTAGTTCGTGATTTCGTAAAGATTGATAGAGGAAATTCTTGATTCGGTATCTTCTATAAAAAGCCTAGGTTGTTCTTGAGAGGTTTTTTTGGAGAAGAGAGTGTATTTTGGGTGAAAAGTGGCTGAATCACATGTTAAAGGGCTTCAATAGGGGTGAGAAATTTACCCTTTTAACCCTGGACGCGTCTTGTAATTTTAGTAAAAATTTCTCGAATTGGACCCCTGGCGCGATGCGGTGCTGTCGCGCCGTGTCCTTGGAATTTGAAAATTAGGAAACTGAGGGATGGCGCGATGTGGAGCCATCGTGTTACCTCTTCTTTTGCGACCTGGAACTTTGGTGCGACATGGGGGAAATCACGCTGAGACACTAGAAATGGACAATTATAAATTTGGGCCCTGGCATGACACTCTGTAATCGCGGATCCCTACTAGAATTTTCAAAATGCCATTTCCTCTTGTGGCGTGGCGCTCTACTGACTAATATGGCGCTGTTTTTTGACAGAAACTTGAAATAGTCGTAACTTCTGACCCGGTTATCGGATTTGGGCAAATCTTATATTGATGAAAAGCTTATTGAATTTCCCACATGACAAAAAGTGAAAATTTTGAAAATTCATTATGGAATAACTATCATTAAATTTAGAAGATAATACTTGACATTCTTTAGATAAAATTAGCTAGGAAAATGAGTGGGTATTACAATATCTCCCCCTTGAGAACATTCGTCCTCGAATGAGACTGACTGAGAGACGAGAAAAGACAACTGACGTATATACTGAACATGAACAACTGGAACATGATCTCATGACTGATATGACAGACAAGCTGAACATATAAACTAAACATACATATCTGATGCATGTGTAACTGATTCATGAATGCATGACTGAGTGTTCTGAAGAACTAAGTTTCTCACAATAAGAATGCATAGCTGATGCATGATTACATAACTGAAATAATACATGAGTGGATAACTGAATATGCAATGGTACTTGATACCAAGTTTATAATAGGAACATGAGCATAAAAATGCATACTGAGTTTGTAATGAACACTGAACATGAAACTGAGTAATCTTAAGGAGAACTGTTACCTTGATCTTGATTTGAGTTGGAGAAGAAGAGATGAGGATACTTGGTATGCATGTCTGCCTCTGCTTCCCAAGTAGCTCCCTCGATGGACTGATTTCACCAAAGAACCTTAACTAGAGGGACTTCTTTGTTCCTCAATCTATGAGCCTGATAGTCTAAGATTTCGACTGGAATCTCTTCATAAGAGAGAGTGTTCTGAATATCAATGCTCTGAATAGGGACTACACCTGATAGGTCACCTATACACTTCTTGAGTAAAGAGACATGAAAAACTGGATAAACTGAGGCTAGATCTAAAGGCAATTTGAGTTCATAGGCAACCTTGCCAAAGTGACTGAGTATCTTGAAGGGACCAACATATCGGGGACTGAGCTTTCCCTTCTTACTAAATCTCTTCACTCCCTTCATGGGAGAGATCCTTAGATAGACATGATCAACAATCTTAAACTCAAGATCTTTTCTACAAATATTTGCATAAGACTTTCGTCGGATCTGAGCAGCCCATAGTCTTTCTCTAATCAACTGGATTTTTTCTAAGGTGTCGAATACCAAGTCAGGACCTATGATTTAGGCCTCACTAACTTTGAACCAACCAATTGGAGATCTACATCTCCTATCATAGAGAGCTTTAAATGGAGCCAACTGAATACTAAAATAATAGCTGTTGTTATATGCAAACTCATTCAAAGGTAAGTGGTCATCCCAACTTACCTTCAAATCGATTTCACATGCCCTTAGCATATCTTCTAATGTTTGAATAGTCCTTTCTACTTGGCCATCTGTCTAAGGATAAAAGGTTATACTAAGATGAACTTGGGTACCAAGACCCTTTTGGAATGCTTTCCAGAAATGAGAGGTGAACTGGGTACCTCTGTCTGAGATAATGGACAATGGAACACCATGCAATCTGACCAACTCCTTGATGTAGAGTTTGGCATAATCCTCGACTAAATAAGAGGTATGAACTAGAAGGAAATGAGCTGATTTGGTCATTTTGTCTACAATGACCCAAACTAAATCATGCTGATGACGAGTTCGTGGCAAACCCATCATGAAGTCCATATTCACAACTTCCCACTTCTAAGTAGGACTACTGAACTCCTGTATAGACCCACTAGGATTTTGATGCTCTATCTTAACCTGCTGACATGTAGAGCACTTAGCCATAAACTCTACAACGTCTCTTTTTATCCCACTCTATCATTAGGTTTCTCGTAAGCCGCAGTATATATTTATGGCCTCAGGATGAATAGAGTAGCATGCACCATGTGCTTCTGCAAGAATTCACTGCCTTAAGTCATCTATACCTGGACCACAAAGACGACCCTGACAATGCAAAACAACATCTTCTCTTTGGGAGAAAACCTCTACTTTTTGATCCTGAACTGACTATTTCAACTTGATAAGGCTGGGATCTCTATCTTGCTTTTATTTTACTTCGAAAACTAGAGATGATTCTGAACTACTCTGAACCCATATATCACCCTCATCTGTATCAACTAAGCGAGCACCTAGTCTAGCAAGCTGATGAACTTACTGAGCTAACTTCTTCTTACTTTCCTCAACATGAGAAACACTACCCATGGATAGTCTACTGGGAGTATCGGCCACTACGTTGGCCTTGCCCAGATAATAAAGGATACGCATGTCATAATCTTTCAAGAGCTCTAACCACCTTCCCTGACGCAGATTGAGATCTTTTTGAGAAAATAAATACTGAAGACTTTTATGATCAGTGAACACATCTACATGAACACCGTATAGATAATGCCTCCAAATCTTCAAGGCAAATACTATGGCTGCTAACTAAAGATCATGAGTAGGATAATTCCTCTGGGGCTTAAGTTGTCTGGAGGCGTAGGCTATGACCTTACCATGCTGCATGAGGACACAACCCAAACCTACTCTAGACGTATCACAATACACTACAAAACCATCTGAACTATCTGGAAAAGCTAGAACTAGAGCTGAGGTGAGTCGAGTCTTCAACTCCTAAAAACTTTTCTCGCAAGGACCTGACCACTGAAACTTGACTTTTTTCTGAGTCAATCTAGACATAGGGGATGCAATAAAAGAAAATCCTTTTATAAATTGTCTGTAATATCCGGCCAAACCCAAGAAACTCCTGATATCTGATGGAGAGATAGGGCGAGGCCAATTTTTTACTGCTTTGGTATTTTGAGAATCCACTCTAATGCCATCACCGGAAATGATATAACCAAGGAATGCTACTAACCTTAGCCAAAATTCACACTTACTAAATTTGGCAAATAACTGATGATCTCTGAGAGTCTGAACCACTATTCTGAGATGGTTTGCATGATCATGCTCACTGTAGAAATAGACTAGAATATTATATATGAAGACTATGATGAACATATCTAAGTACTGCTTGAACACACGGTTCATCAAGTCCATAAAAGCTGTTGGGGCATTGATAAAACCAAAGGACATAACTAAGAATTCGAAATAACCATACCGAGTATGGGAAGCTATTTTTAAAATGTTATATTCTCAAACTCTGAGATGATGATAGCCAAACCTGAGGTCTATCTTAGAGAAATAACTGGTACCCTAAAGTTGGTCAAATAAGGCATCGATTCTGGGAAGAGGATATTTGTTCTTGACTATGAACTTATTAAGTTAACGATAGTTTACATATATCCTAAGAGAACTGTGTTTCTTGCGCACGAATAATACTGAAGCGCCCCACGGGGAAATGCTGCGCTTGATGAATCCCTTACCTAAAAGATCCTTCAATTTTCTTTCAATTCTCTGAGTTCTGCTCGTACCATTTTGTATAGTGGAGCAGATATAGGCTGAATATTTAGAAGAAGATCAATGCTGAAGTCTATTTCCCTTTCAGGAGAAATTCTTGAAAGATCTTCGAGAAAGACATCTGAATATTCA
The DNA here is from genome assembly GCF_002878395.1 of Capsicum annuum. Classification (NCBI taxonomy): domain Eukaryota; kingdom Viridiplantae; phylum Streptophyta; class Magnoliopsida; order Solanales; family Solanaceae; genus Capsicum; species Capsicum annuum. The sequence goes on from NC_061118.1 coordinate 13,854,769, forward strand.
CCTACAACTGGAATTGATTCAAGGCTGGGAGTTTTGAAACTAGTATCCTTAACACGAACAAGATGATAGACACATCCTTTAGATATTATTTTCTGTGCCCAAAGGTAGGCAACAAACTGACCTCTGAACGCTTAAGTACTACCCTTCCACTCAAAGATGGGTTTATTTGAAAACTGAAACTGGACTATTCTATTTCTGCAGTCGACTGTGTCATAGCAGGAATAAAGCTAATCCATGCTGATAATGACATTTTATTTCTAATTTGACTAAGTCTGCTGAAGTGACTTTCTGAGATATCATAACTAGGAAGTTCCTATATACCCATTGGGCTTTGATGGTCTTACCCACTGGGGGAGAGACTAAAAAGGGCTCTGCTAGAATTTTGGGACTGACTCCAAAATTGACTACTATATAAGGAGTGACAAAATACAAAGAAGCTCCTGGATCTTGCAAAGCATAAATATGCACATAAAAGATCTGTAACGTACCAGTAACCATGTCAGGAGAATTTTCCTGATCTTGTTGGGACTGAAGAGCATAGAGATAATTTAGGTGTTGCCTACTAGTAGCACTGGAGGTGGCACCTTACTAATTTGGGCGACCAGAATGAGCTGAGGAGAGATTCTATTAACCTTGAGGACCTGGCTGAGGACAGTCTTTGACTCTATGGCCTGGCTTACCACATCTGAAGCAAATACCACTACCATCTCTGTAAATACCCTGATGGTACTTGCCACAAGTCTGGAAAAGAAGATAGGTGCGAGCATTGCTAACACTGCCCTTGGACTTAGAGCCTGGCGCTCTATCTTTGTTACCCTCTCTGAACTTAGGAACTGAAGCATTGGCTGTAGAAAGAGCTGGAATGATGACTTAGGATGAAAATGGGAATGGGTTCCTCTTTCTGAATTAGTTTGAGCAAAGTTGAAACTACCTATCTTTGCTCTCTTATTCTTCTTCTCCCTCATTTTAATCTTTTACTCCTCTACCTGTTGGGCATTAGTTATGAGCCTAGATAAAGTCATGTCATTATTCAATATGGTGGATCTACACTCATTAACCACGCTATCAGTCACCTCTAAAACAAACTTACTCATCCTTTTCCTGCTATCTGCAACCACATGAAGGGCATATTTGGCTAATTGAGTAAACTTAAGAAAATACTCTTTCACTGTCATATTGCCCTGCCTGAGGTTGATGAATTCTAGCACCTTAACTTCTCTAAGTTCTAGGGGAAAGTATTTATCAAGGAACGCTGAAGAAAACTCCTCCCACTCAACTGACCCTGCATTATCTGCCTTCTCTAACTTCTACTACTTGAACCAAGTGTGAGCAACATCCTGCAACTGATATGATGCTAGCTCAGCACTCTCACTAGACGTAACCCCCATTATATCTGTAACCTTCTGCATTTGATCTAGGAATTCCTGAGGGTCCTCGACTATCTTAGACCCAAGAAAGGATGGAAGATTCATTTGGGTAAAGTCCCAAATCCTGGCTATAATTGAATTGGCTACTGGGTTAGCCGGAACGACAGCTGGTCATTCATTCTAAGCAGCAACTGACTGGGCAAGATTAGTCAATGCGACCCTGAACTCCGCATGAGAAATATGTTCGCCCAAAGGTTATTCGAGCAGAGGGGCTGGCTAATTCCTATTTCTTCTTTTAGGAGGCATGTTCTGTAGAAGAAAGGGAAAAACAGATTAGACTGAGAGATTAACTTGAGATTATGCTCACTGGCACGACATGAATACTAAAAGAGGGGAAATTGTTCCTAAAATATCTTATAGCCTCCTGCACATAAATATGGCACGCAATATACCTATGTACAAGACTCTACTAGATGCGGTTTCTAGATATCCTAGGATACTATTGAACCTTAGCCTCTGATACCAAGTTATAATGCCCCAAATCTGGTACCCGAAATACTACACAGTGATCGTGACCCCTAAGGACCACAAGCTAACCCATGACTGATATCTGTACCTGTAAACTGCATAATATGACATAATAATGTGAAAACATGCACTGCAAGACCATAAGGTTCAAAACTGAACACAATATAAATAATATAACATCTTTGTCGGGTAATAGAATACCTAAAACAAAACTGAAAATGCTAAAGTATGAAACATGATAGTTTGGAAAGCCTCTAAATATGACTATCTGAATGAGTAAGGAGTTGATGGGACATGTTTCCAACTAACCCCAACTAATAAACTAATTAATGAGATGATAGAGAAATCATCATTTCCTCGAAGGATGAGGAGTCACTTTTAACTTTGATGACTGAACTTGGAATCTACTAATGCTCTGGAGCTCGTGTCTCTAAATCTATGGTATAAGATATCATAGCGCAAATGCATCAGTACTTTGAATGTACTGTTATGAATGTGAGGCAGGCTGAATGGATAGGGTTCATATACATGAACAATACTGACTAACTGACTAATGATAAATATGAAAATACATACAGCCATACATAGTAACCGTATCTAAAATCGTGATAACATGAGTATGCTGATGACTAACATGACTAATAACTGAATTCTGATAACTGATAACATGAGTGGCTGTATCTAACAGTCCTGAATCTGATGGAACTAGCTGAGTTTCGTACTATATCTGAGTTGACTGTATTTGACAGTCCTAAATTCTGAAGAACTATATAAGTCCTTTTACTAAGACTGTGGGAGGTAGTCATCTAACCGACATACCCTAAATAATGCATTATTGCTAAATTGGGGTCCAATCTATGCCCTGATTGGAAGGGTGTTAATACTGTGTCACTGGTAAGGACAATATATAAGTGACCCCAATATAACAGGTAACTCCAGTGAGAATTGTGGGAACCCTCATATAAAAGGTTAAGCCACCTCATATACCCTCATATAGTAGGCTATGATGTCTCAACCTATGCTGGCTACATAGTTCTAGAACGTAAGGATTACTTCTAAGAATCACACCCTCATATAACAGGTGAGTTCCCATCCTTGGGTTTGCTCGGTGCTAATTTCTACTCCCATTTAAATTGACACTAAACATGATTTACTGAAGTGAATATGGGCTGAGTTACTAAATTTCATTGACTGGCGAAATACTACTGATATCTGACAATTGACTGAGTTTATAAGATCATAGAGATTTCTTGAGTCATAAGACTGTCTGAAGTCTAAGGATCATAGCTTGACTGAGAGTATTGTGAAAACATGACATGGCGCTAGGCACACAACTAATATTACTTGAACATATAACTAACATCATAATCCATAATTCATTTATAAAAGCATTTCATTAGAACATGTGATAGGCATAACTTGTACATATATTGGGATTTCATGGTATCATGCTAGTTAGGTACTTTTCCTTCATCTAGGCATTTAATCAAACATATTGTAGGCACGGTACATGTAACATCATCGTACAATAATTAAACATCATGGTTCACTTCTAATTTCATCATTCAAGGGTGTAGTCATAGGTTTGAATGAATCTATATCTTTAATAATTTAACCCACATAGAATTTATCACCCAACATAGAGTAGAATTTAATTTCTCATTATCTACGTGAACAATAGCAACCCATTCACGAAATTTATAAGAAAATCCATAAACTTGAATTTATAAAAAAGATTCTTGGGCTTCATGGATGAAAGGAGTCCATGAATGAAAACTATGCATACCTTAGTTTATCATTTTGTGAAGATTGATGGAGGAAATTCTTGATTATGAATCTTCTATGAAAAGCCCTAGGTTGTTCTTGAGCAGTTTTTGAAAGAAGAGAGTGCATTTTGGGTGCAAAGTGGTTGAATCATGTGTTAAAGGGCTTAAATAGGGGTGGGAAATTGACCCTTTTAATCCTGGACGTGTCTTATAATTTTAGTAAAAATTTCCCGAATTGGACCCCTAGCGCGACGCGGCACTATCGCGCCGTGTCACTGGAATTTGAGAATTGGGAAACTGAGGGATGGAGCGACGTGGAGCTATCGCGTTGCCCCTTTTTTTGAGACTTGGAACTTTGGCGCGACATGGGGGAAATAGCGCTTAGACCCTAGAAAATGGACAATTTTGAATTTAGGACCTGGCATGATGCACCATAATCGCGGACCCCTACTTGAATTTTCCAAATGCCATTTCCTCTTGTGGCTCGGCGCGCTGATGTGTGAGCAGATGCTAAAACATTTAAGGTTTTTAACTAAGAATAATTGCAAAGTCTTAAGCAACTTTTGTCATTTTTGATTATTTTACTTTGATATTGCAGTAAAGGTCATAATGCAAGGGAAATTTAAGGAAATAGAAGCAAAAGATTTAAAAACTGATGCAAAAGAACTGGAAGTGTGGCTGATGACATTCCTGATATGTTGTCAGTCCTGTGATAAGTTATCAGAAATCACGTCTGGTGTTTTAGTGTTAGAAGGATTAAAGTGAAACTGTGACGACATTTCTGACATGTCATCACAACTGTGATAAGGCGTTAGAGTTACCGTCAAGTGTAGGTAGAGAATTAAATTTTTGAATGAAGAAGTGATGACATTTCTGATATGTCATCACGTATCTGATAAGTCATCAAGCTTTATCGTCAGTTAAAGCAGAAGATGTCAAGAATGCTGAAGGGCCTGACAACATTCCTGATAAGTCGTCAGGACCCTGACACTCCTCACAAATATCGTCACCTATTCCGAAGAATTTTCTGAACATTTTGATTTTATTTCCTTATTTAGGGTTAACTATAAAAACATTGTTTAGGGTTTTTCTAGGGGGTTGGCACTTAAGTTTTAAGAGACGTATTTTGATATTTTCTCTCTCTAGTTTCTTGGCTTGAAAAAGCAAATACTTTGAAGATATTATTATCATTATTTTTGGATTTCCATTGTAATTTCATATGAGAATCTCTAGTTTCTATTCATCTTGTAGTAAGTTTATCTTTCAAATCATGAATTCAACTAATTTCTTCAATTATTACATCATGAGTGGCTAAATTCTTTTAACCTGAATTATGGGATCTGGGGTTAAGTCTTGATAAGGTGCTAAGTGTTCAAGATTCAAAAGGTAGTAGGATTTCTTGATAATTCTATGGTTTTCATTATCTTCTATTGGTTGCAAACGATAGAGAACACCTGCTTTGATTTGCTTGAGAAAGAAATCAATTATAGTCGGAAGTGAGTTATTAACAGGGACTTGGAAGCTACCAACCTTCCATTTAATAATCGACGCTGTAACAAGGTTGATTAACCTAAGATAAAATCTGGTTAGTGAATATAAATTCCCTAAGTCCGAGAGGATTAGGTAATTAAATACTTAAGTAGGTCGAGAGACATCTAGGCATAACTTTGATAAAGATAACTTGTTGTCTTATCTACTGTGAGAATCTTAAACCACCATTAGCATCTGTCAAGTACTGAAAACCCTAGTAAACGTAATTATGGTTATTCCATAAGCTCTTGATTACCAACACTGAAACTAGAGTGACCAATAATTATTTTTTGATCATTAAAAACCCTCACTTTATCTTTTTGCATCATTCATTTGAATTCAACTTGTATCTATAGTTTCAAATTGATTTAATCGCCACTCACATTGTTCCCTGTGGATTCGACCCCGACTCCAAAGTTGGGTAAATATATTGATGACCGCCTTGCACTAAATTGAGGTGTAAGTTGAGCATTATCAAAAATGGCGCCGTTGCCGGAGAGCAATTTGGCATATTGAGTTGGTTTGAAATTTTAGCCTACTTGCTTGAATTCAAACTTGTAAATATTTGTCTTTAGTTTTCTTTTATTTCTTGTGTTAGGTAGATTTTTATTTTAGTTTACATATTACTATGGTATCGTGGAATGAACATGATCTTGGTGGTTGGAAATCTTTTCTTGATGATCCATATCCATGTTGTGATGGACCTCACTTTTGGCAAGATTGTAGATATGCTCCCCGGAGAGAGATGTGTGCACCATCTCCATCCTACCAGGAGTATAATTGTTCTTTATATGGTGGTCAAGATGGATATTGGAGTAATTGCTCTAATGCTCCCTCCCCCAATTACGCTAACCTAAATTCTAGTTCTTTTTTTGAGTTTGACAGGCTTTATTATCAAGAAAAAGAAGAACTAAGCACCGAAAAGACTGGCATTGAAGCTATGTTTCAATGACTGTTGGATCTCTAAGAAGAAACATATGATATTATATGTGATATGCGTCAAGGCATAAGGCCAATAATTCATGAGGAGAAAGATATAGAGGTCAATCATTCAAAGCACTTTTCTACATTATACTTAGATGATATCTTGTCTACGAAATCATTTAACATAATGGAAGAGTGTGTAGATAAGGATCAAGAATCCTATGTCGATGATAAGCTTGATGTTGAGCAACCCTCAGTGATTTCCCAACCAACCGAACCATTCATGAAAGAAGATGCCAAAGATGATGAAATGACACTAGAGTCGAAAGAAGAAATCAAGCACAACCCTTGTGGAGACCCTAGTTCATTTTGGGGTAAGGATACTAATAGGAATGCTATTCTGAAATTAAGGGTTAGTCCTTCTTCGAATCACTTTTGAACATTATGCTCGGTGGATATGATAAAAGTCGAGTCACCCAAGAAATGATGAATTTTGAAAATGAGGATGATAATTCTTACATTTTGGATTTTGTCCTTCCAAAAGGGTATACTACAACCCCAATCTTGAAGGCCAAGAAACTTAAATATCGATGTCCATTTAGTGGCTTTTTAAGATTCTCACTATTGCCCAATAAGCCCATAAGAAAGTTTGATGCAAAATTGGGCAAGCGGTTCAAGTCTTCAAAGTGGCGTGATAGAACATTCCTTATCATGTCCTCACATTTGCCCAACGCACCTAAAAGATATAAATATCAAAAGATGGGCTGACAATTTAAATCATCTAAGTGGAGGGATAAAGGATGACTAAATATTGTTGTGCCGTGACACTAAATTAGGCGCTTCTTGGGAGGCAACCCAAGGTATTTTGTTGTTTGTATTTATATTATGTGATTGACATCAGATTTTCACACCCATGGTGCCACAAGTATGTTTCTAACTCTCTCATTTTGGTTTAACACATTAGGGATATTGCATGATTTTAAGTTGGGGGTGGAGCTACTTGTGGATGTTGATGTCTTCGTGGGGTTTTTATTGCCGTGCCTCTTTTCCCCGGAGTATTATTCCTAGTAGAGCCGACATGTTTAGGTGTATTGTATTTGTTTTGTGATGTGTTGTGGTTAACTGGGGGAAAAATAAGTATCTAGGACAGTTGACATATTTTTCTTGATTTTTCTTGGAATGATAAATACCTCTCCAATTATCTATCTGGTAACTGTGTGATGAACATCTATATATGACTATTGTGAATCTTTTTATGGTATTAGTATTAGGGACATGATAATCACTGCTAACAATTGCATGAACCGAATGGGTAGTAGCTTGTGATGTACCTTTGTGCCACGTGTGTGTGAGATGCTACCTAGTTTCTGTTGTGTGTTAAATCTAAAACTTGCCCGGTTGGTCTTGCCTTGGTTATAGGATAGCGGTTAGGAAAGGATCATAGGCCATTGTTGATATTAGTCCACTTTTAGCCTAAATGATCTTCCGTGTGTGAATAATATCCCTTGATCCTAATTTTGAGCCCGAATACCTAGTCTTTTTATTATACCTATCACCTTTCCATTTGTATCATAATGAACCTATTTGAGCCCTGATCCTCCTTGGATATTGTGCACTTTGACTAACGCAAATAGTCTAAGTTGAGGGTGGCTATCATAGGGGTGTGTGATGTAAAGTGTGTATGAAGAAGGGTAATATATATATGCAAGGCTGGGTGTGGTAGAAAATGAATAAGAAAAGAAAAGTTGTGCAAAAGAGAAAATGATTAATTAAATGACCACACCAATCCTGAATTTGCTTAATCAAGAAAGGGAGAAATAAGGTAAAGGTTGATAAGTGAGACCCCCCCCCCCCCAAAAAAAAAGTGTAGTGATAAGGAGGCTTAGTTACTTTAAATATCCTTGCGTATCATACCAGCCCAAGCCTACATTACAAACTGAAGAAAAGTCCTATAGTGATCCTAACTTAAGTATCTGAAATCTTTGGTAATGAAAATAAGGGCAAGCTTATGGTATTTAGCATACATTGACTGGAACTTCTTACTGAGAGTGAGTGTCTGTTGACCTTTCCTGCAATTACATGCTTGATTTCATATATTAGTGAGGAGGGACTTCTTTGTTGTAAGGTCACATCGGTTGCATTGTTAGTTGCCTACTTGTTTGGATTGTGTAATTTGTATATAGGCATGGTTATTGTTGCTAAGTTGATGCCATATCTTGATTACTTTCTGTAACATTGTTGATCTTCATGGATATACACAGATGGGTTTAAAGTGATTGAAAATGGAGAAGGTAATGTGTTTTGAACTAAAATTGATGATCAACTGTCATAGGTATTTTATGTGTCTCTTTGTTAAGCATCGTAATGTTGTGTTTTAGTTGGTTGAGGACAAGCAATGGTTTTAATTTGAGGGTGTTGATGTGTGAGCAGATGCTAACATATTTAAGGATTTTAACTGAGAATAATTGTAAAGTCTTAAGCAACTTTTATCGTTTTTGATTATTTTACTTTGATGTTGCAGTAAAAGTCATGATGCAAGGGAAATTTAAGGAAATGGAAGCAAAAAAGCTGAAAACTAATGAAAAAGAACTGGAAGTATGGATGACGACATTCCTGATAAGTCGTCAGCCCTGTGATAAATTATCAGAAATCACGTCAGCTGTTGCAGTGTTAGAAGGATTAAAGTGAAACTATGACGACATTTCTGACATGTCATCACAACTGTGGTAAGGCATCAGAGTTGCCGTCAAATGTAGGAAGAGAATCAAATTTTGAATGAAGAATTGATGATATTTCTGATATGTCATCACGTATCTGATAAGTCATCAAGCTTTGTTGTTAGTTAAAGCAGAAGATTCCAAGAATGCTAGAGGGCCTGACGATATTCCTGATAAGTCGTCAGGACCCTGACACGCTGTCACAAATACCTTCACCTATTCCGAAGGATTTTCTGAACATTGTGATTTTATTTCCTTATTTAGGATTAACTATAAAAAACATTATTTAGGGTTTTGATAGGGGGTTGGGACTTGAGTTTTAAGAGACGTATTTTGATATTTTCTCTCTCTAGCTTCTTGGCTTGAAAAACCAAATACTTTGAAGAGATTATTATCATTATTTTGGGATTTCCATTGTAATTTAATATGTGAATCTCAAGTTTCTATTCATCTTGTGGTATGTTTATCTTTCAAATCATGAATTCAACTAGTTGCTTCGATTATTACATCATGAGCAGCTAAATTCTTTTAACCTGAATTATGGGATCTGGGGTTAGGTCTTGATAAGGCGCTAAGCGTTCAATATTCAAACGGTAGTAGGATTTCTTGATAATTCTATGGTTTTCATTATCTTCTATTGATTGCAAATGATAGAGAACACCTGCTTTGATTTGCTTGAGAAAGAAATCAATTATAGTAGGAAGTGAGTTATCAACAGGGACTTGGAAGATACCAAACTTCCATTTAATAATCGACGCTGTAACAAGGTTGATTAACCTGAGGTAAAATCTGGTCAGTGAATATAAATTCCCTAAGTTCGAGAGGATTAGATAATTAAATGCTTAAGTAGGTCGAGAGACATTTAGGCATAACTTCGATAAAGATAACTTGTTGTCCTACCTACTGTGAGAATCTTGAACCACCATTAGCATCTGTCAAGTACCAAAAACCCGAGTGAACATAATTATGGTTATTCCATAAACTCTTGATTACAAACACTGAAACTAGAGTGACCAATAATTATTTGCTAATCATTAAAAACCCCCCACTTTAGCTTTTCGCATCATTTGTTTGAATTCAATTTGTAGCTATAGTTTCAAATTGATTTAATCGCCACTCACATTGTTCCCTGTGGATTCGAACCCGACTCCAAAGTTGGGTAAATATATTAATGATGACCGCCTTGCACTAAATTGAGGTGTAAGTTGAGGTTTATCACGCGCCACTGGCTAATATGGTGCTATTTTACAATGAAAACTTGAAATAGTTGTAACTTCTGACCCGGTTATCGGATTTGGGAGAATCTTATATCGATGGAAAGCTTATTGAAATAGGGTATTCTATGTCATGAATGTTATGCTTCATATATTTCAAATAAAAGGTCTATTCAGGGGTCAAGCACACGAAGATGACTACTTGCATTTGAAAAACTTTATTGAAGTATGTGCCCTATTTGATATTACTCATATCACTCATGAGTCCATTCTATTGAGGATTTTCCCATTTTACCTAAAGGGTGGAGTAGTTTTGTGTTTTAGATCTCTACCCAATAGGTTTATTATTTCTTGGGTAGAACTTACACAGGCCTTTTTGGATAAATATTTCCCTCCATATAGATGCTTCAACTAAGGGATGAGATCATAAATTTCCATCCACTTAGTGGTGAGCCCTTACATGAGGTGTGGAAAAGGTTCAATGACAAGCTCATGCAATGACCAAACCATAAAGTGCCGGATAATATGCTCCATCAAATATTTTATAGGGCATTAGACCAAATCAACAAGATGGTGGTGGACAATGAATCGGGTGGTTCTCCACCGAGGTTGTCGTATAATATTGCGACAAATATACTTGAGCAAGTCACTAAGAAAAATTGAGGATTGCATACTCGGGATTTTAAAGAAGCCGTAGGGTCCCCCACTAAATCTTATGCTAAGAAAGAGCAAAGAAAGAAAGACGAAGAAAGGGATGCAAATATGGCTAAGGTGATGACCCAATTGGAGCTCCTCACTAAACACGTAACAGGAGCACCTACAAAAGCTATCAATGTCTTAGAAAAGTGACAAAGGTTATGATAAAGATTAAGAAAAGGCAATCGATGAAGAGATAAGGATGTTGGTAAATTATTCGGGGGTTCCATCCCTCCCTATCAAAGTCAAGACGAGAATCAAGGTTGGAACGATTAAGACTAAGATTATGATTGGCATGATAGAGAAAGAGATAGAGATCATGATTGAAAGGACAAGGAGAGAGGTTATGATAGATATGTGCCCCCTCGTGATCGTGTCAAGGACAAAGAGTCAAGCTTAATGGACTCAGATAAATTCAAAACCAAGGATGTGCTTGCTCAAATTTTGATGCGCGTAGAAGATATGAACAAAATGGTAAGGGAGATAAAGAGTGAATTTTCTCAACTCAACCAAATGGTTGTTTCAAATTTAGATTCTATCAAGCAATTGGACACACAAGTGGGGCAATTGTCTACCCAATTCAATGCTAGGCCAAAAGGGGGCCTACCTAGTAACACGGTGGTAAATCCTAAGAATGAAGGCCATGTCATGGCAGTTGTAATTAAAAGTGGTAGAAATCTTAGTAAGCATATGATTGAAGTTGAGAAAAAGTCTCTAGATGATCAAATGAATTTGAAGAGGAAGTGGTCCAATTCGTTAAGTATTGGTGCTTTAAAGTCTCTTAAAGAGGGTGACAAGAAGCCAATGATAGTTGAAAAGAAGAGGGATGAGGAGGAAACTTTTAAAGTGATTGATGGTGACAAAAAATGGGGAATGACCCTCAAAGTGTTCCATTACCCCTAATAAAAATTTCTCCACCCTTTCCACAAAGGTTGAAAAATAAATTTGACAATGCCAAGTTCAAAAATTTTCTTGCAAAGCTTAGAAACCTCTCAATCAATATTCCCCTATTAGAGAATCTTCAAGAGATTTCAGGTTATGCTAAATCAACGATGAGCTTGATGTCGAAGAAGAGGCTTGTGTATAGTGACAACATTGAAGTGACCCATACTTGTAGCGCCATCATGTCACATACCATGGTGGATAAATTGAAAGACCCAAGTACTTTTACCACCCTTTGTACCATTGGGACCCATAAATTCAACAAGGCATTATGTGATCTTGGCGCTAGCATAAATTTGATGCCATATGAGGTGTATCAAAGGCTTGGGTTGGGTGATCCCACACCCACCAACATGATATTATTGATACAAGATCACTCAATTAAGAAATTAGTTAGAGTGCTATACGATGTTTTGGTAAAAGTTGATAAGTTCATTCTCCCATCGGACTTTGTTGTGCTTAATTACGAAATTAATCACAAAATACCCACAATACTTAGGAAACCTTTCTTAGAAATCAAAAGGGCACTAGTTAATATAGAGCATAGAGAAATAACATTCTAGGTGAATAGTGATAGAGTTTTATTCAGGGTATTCAAAGTCGAGAAGTAACCAAGTAGGTTATAAGTGGTCTAAGTTATTGTATTATTGATGAGGGAGAAGGGGTTGGGTCAGATCAGCTCAAAGACCCAACTTGAAGATTGAAGAATGTCCTACTGTGACGTTAAATTAGGTATTGGATGGGAGAAAACCCATCACTACCATCAAATTAGCCTGTATTCTTTAAATTTTTTTATTGAATTAGATTTTGTTTGTTTAGATTGATCCATGCAATTGAGGTGCCAAAAGAGTGCATTCGAATAATTTTGAGTAAGAAAAGTATGGTGAAATTGAGTTATAGGTTGATCAGTTGAAAATAGAGGAGTAAAACTAGCCTCGATTACCGTAATTGCAATCACTGTGTCATCATAATTGCGATTTTTGTGTCACCGCAATTGCAAAACTTTGACCGCAATCACGGCCAAAGCTGTTTTACAGAATGAGTAGTGGCCTAAGAACTTCACCTCACTTCCTCTTTAATTACTCTTAAAGTGCATCCATTTTTTCATGTGATAAGAGTATCCAATAGTGCATTGCATCCCCCTGCATTCCTTCCTTAGGTATGTGCTTCAATTCTCCTCTTTTATGCTCTTATGTGGCCCTTAGGGTACATGTTTAGGTAAGAGGCCTAAAATTATTGTTCAAATATTTGATCGTTAGTTTTAATTGAGCTTTTTTGGTGAATTCGCTGTGTTATTGGTGTGTGCATTATTGGGGAAGTCTTGAATACCGACAGTTGCTAAAAATTGATAGTAATAGCATGCCCACACCAAGTGTTTGATAAAATGTCCGAATGGATTCCTTGTTAGTTTTTCTTTGTTTTAAGGGAATTATTGAGTGCTTAGGCATTGTGCTTTATGTTCCTGTTGATTGAGTGACTAGGCATTAAGCTTTATGTTCCTATTGTAAATTGATGGTTATGAAAACTGTAATGCGTCGAATCTAGTACCCAGAATGCTACACGGTGCTCATGACCCCAAAAGACCACAAGCTAACCCATGACTGATATCTGTACCTATATACTGCATAATATACTGTATGATTGTGGAAACATGAACTGAAAGGCCATAAGGTTTAAGACTGTAACATAAGTGATAAAGATATAACATCTGAATGGGGTATGAAATACCCAAAACAAAACTGAAATAACATGATCGTCTAAACATGATAGTCTGGAAAGCCTCTAACTCACTGAACTATCTGAATGAGAAGTTGATGGGACATGTCCCCAATTAACTCCAACTAATAAATTACTTAATGAGATAATAAATAATGATTTTTTCCTCGAGAGATGAGGACTCGCTGCTAACTCTGATTGCTTAGACTAGAATATTACTGATGCTTTGGAGCTCGTGTCTCTGAATCTATGGTATAAGACACCATAGCGCAAATGTGTTAGTACTTTGAATGTACTTGTATGCATGTGAGGTAGGCAAAATGCATGGGGTTCATATGCATGAACAATATTGGCTAACCGACTAATATGAACATGAGAATACATGCATGATAAAATGAGTTTACTGATAACTAACATGATTGATAACTAAGTTCTGATGACTGATATAACTAATAACATGAGTAACTGTATCTGACAGTCCTGAATCTGATGGAACTAACTGAGTTCTATACTGTTCTGAGTTGGCTGTATCAGACAGTCCTGAATTCTGTAACTGAAACTATGGGAAGTAGTTTTCTAACCGACATTCCCCTAATACACCATTATGGCTGAGTTGGGGTCCAATTTGTTACCCCAATTAGAAATGTGTCAATACCGCACCACTGGTAAGGACAATCTGTGAGTAACCCGCATATAGTAGGTAACTCTTGTAAGATCGGTGGGAACCCTCATATAACAGGTTAAGCCACCTTATCTACCCTCATATAGCAGGATATGATGTCTCAACCTACGTTGGCTACGTAGTTTTGGAATGCAAGGATTACTTCTAAGAATCACACATTCATATAACAGGTGAGTTCCCATCCTTGGGTTCACTCGATGCTAACTCCTACTCCCATCTGAATGGACACTGAACATGAATTACTGAACTAAATTAACTGAATTCCATTGAGTGATGGAATAGTACTGAGATTACTGAATTACTGAGATTTTCTGAGTCACATGACTGACTGAGTTCTATAGATCTTGGCTTAACTGAGGATATCATGAAACATATCGCTGAATCTAGGAACACAACTTTATTTTTTGGGCACAAGTACCTCTAGGACTCAATGAAAGGAAACTGACAAGGCATGACATTCTTGAATGCATGACCAATCATCAACAATCCATAATACAATAATTGGAGATATTTCATGGGGATTTGATTATCATAACTTGGTACGTGAATAAGATAGCATGTATACATAGCAAAATTTCATAAGGCTAACTCATGAGCAATCCAGCAAACAAATTTCAATACATAAGAATATCATGGAAGTAATTTTGGATCACAATCTAGCTATAGTGCATAAGTTCTATCTTTCTAGGCATTTTATCAAACACCTTGCATGCACCCATAGGGCATAGGCTTAATCATCAAATTGACACATTATAAATAACTCAATTTATGGATTTCACTTACTTACTAATTTAGTTTCATGAAAAACACATAAATATTCCAACTTGGGAATCATATAACAAGATAAACATGGTTACAATTAACCCACAACATAAATATCATGATTTGCAATTTGAAACAGGATTCTTGAGCTTTATGGATGAAATGAATCCATAAAGCAGCACAATGTATACCTTAGTTCTTGGTTTAGCGAATATTGACATGGAGACTTTCTTGAAATTGAATCTTTAATTGAAACCCTAGCTTGTTCTTGAAAGAAAATTGAGAGAAACTAGTTTATTTTGGGTTCCAAATAGCTGAATCTCGTATTAAAGAGCTTAAATAGGTGTAGAAAATTGACCATTTTAACCCTGGACATGTATTTTAAATTGGTGAAAATTTATGAACTGTACCCCTGACGTGACGCGGCAGTATCACACTGTATCACTAGAATTTGACAATGGGGAAATTGAGGGATAACGCGATGTGGAGCTATCGCGTTGCCACTTTATTTGCGACCTAGAAGTTTGGTGCAATGCTCCACTATTGCAGAACCCTACTGGAATTTTAAAATTGCCAATTTCTCCTGTGGCGCGGCGCGCCACTGACTAATATGGCGCTGTTTTACGACGGGAGCTTGAAAAAGTCATAACTTCTTACCCAGTTATCGGATTTAGGCGAATCTTATATCGATGGAAAGCTTATTGAATTTTTTACATAAAATATATTTAAAATCTTAAAAATTCCATGTGTAAAAAAGTGGATTCATCTTCCAAAGTAAGTTTCTAACATTCTTGGGATGATTTCAAGCTAGGTAGAAATATGGGGTATTACAAAAACAAATTGGGGTAGAAAATGGGAATTTTTTGAACATGATCATTCTATGCCAACAGCCTTAGGTACCACGATCACAGTCACCTGATTGCGATTGATGACATCCAAGCAATATCTTCTTTTAGATGATGGAACGGTCAATGTTAAAATATCATAACCCAACTAAGATTGGGGTCGAATCCCAAGTGAACACGTGGTTTTGAAAGATCTAAGTGGTTATAATCTATGGGAAAAACTAAAAAGTAAATGAGGGAATCTTCTTTTAGTTTTCTCGAACATAGAATAATATTAAATTGGTTGAAAATTAGTCATAAGTGAATACTAGGATTGTGTTCCCCTTGGCATCTCAACTTTGCAGGTTTATCGTGAGTTATTGAACCAACCCAAGATGTTGCATGTAGAACCGATAAGTTACGTGCCTCCAATAGTTTTTTGTACGAGTAGGAGGATTTCATCCTTTACCTATTGAGTCTCAGGATGTTGCGTTACTAACCCCTACCCTGGTCTCAGTTAATTATCACCTTTTGAGTCTCAACTTATTAGATAAAGTCTAGTAATCATTTATATATACCGTTGTGTTGCAAAAAATTGACTATTAACTCCTAAATTACTGTTGTCTTTATCTTTTCCTAGTTACTACCCCTTTTTTAGAGCAAGTAGTAATATCTAGGTGGGATCCTAATGTGTGCGCCCATTAAGAAATTAGTCATATGAAGTTAAAACAATGCATACCACGGGTTTTGGTTCCAGTCAACAATCGCACTTCCCCTACTACATCAATATGCCAGGGTTTCTACAATCCTACCTATGGGTTTTAGCCGCTCATTATTATGAAGAAATTAGTAACATTCATATTGGAAAGAAAATATGAAATCACAATGATAAGATGAAAAAAAACCACAATCGTAAATGAATAATCAATCAAAGTCAATAATTGAAATCCCAAGATCAAAGATGGATCTTGAAATCAAAATATATTTCTAAGTATTAAAAGTGTGTTCTCTCTACTAAAAAGTACATAAGGGGTATTTATAGTACAAGAGAAAAACCTAAAAACTAAGACTGAACAAAATAGGAGAAAACAAGGTCAAAGGCTATTCTCTTCCTATAGCTGTAGATTGGTCATGGATACAGGTTGTACCTGTGGTCTGCTCTGGGCGCAGGAACCAACTACAGGTACCGAATGGGAAATTTCCTGTAAGTCAGCTCTCAAGATTTTAGACTTTCTAGAACCTACTTTGTCTACATACGGTCCGTAGGTCAACATATGGTCCTTAGGTTGACTTAGTAGGTGCTGGGAGTCAGTTTGTTCAGATCTACTTTGCTTCTCGAACATGCCTTGATCACGATAAAGTTGAAAAATATTGTAATAATTCATAATCGCTCTAAAAGTAGCCAAAAATACTTTTTTCACCATTTCACAAACTTATCATTCAAATCATGGTTTTCTACAAAACATACCTAAAACAGATCATATCTAACAAAAAGGCCTCATAAAATTGCATATTTTTCTCGTTTTAAGCTTGAAAGTGATATATTTCTATAGCATATCAATGATTGCAGAAGCGCGATTACGGTCTAGTGTCCTGCGATTGTGACATCTGAGGGATGTGAGGCAACCAGGTCCAAAACCCTAAACTCGTAGTTTAAGCCTAGATTTGACCAGGGACCCATCTCTTTAGTTTAATTAAGTAACATAATATAGTATTCACAAGGTGAGGTTGATTATTAATGCTTTTGTGTGGTTTTCAGATTTTCAAAGCTAAAGATGGTAGACTACGACAAATATCGATCGATAGGCCATAAATGCAAAACTCCATACTATGCAGACCTGCCCAAGACAAAGCTACTCTCAGAGTGAGGCATATGTTCTGACAAGGTACGGATAAGCTTTCGACCTTTCATGACAGATTGGTGGACACCGAGTGAAGATGATTTGCCTCAAATCCTAGTTGGGCAAATAAACCTTAGGTTAGGGAGTTCTACGCAAAACTTAGTATAGTATCCTTCCCTGACCTAGTTGTAAGAATCCAGGGGAAGGAAGTCCACTTTGGGGATGAGCAGATAATGACATATATGGGCTACTGGATGCTCACATAGCAGAATTTGAGAAAAAGGGTTGTGAATTAGGGAGTAGGCTAATTAAGAAGCTGTGTCCCGTGAGAAAGTTCCCATGGGCTTTCACTAATATGGGGATATCATTGGAAGATTTTATGGTTGAGGATCAGATATAGTTAGATATCATCTGTAGTCGGGTTTCCCTATGCATAAATATGACCTATGTCCTAGATACGCGAGCTCGGATGGTTGTATGCATCTTGGACAACATTCCTTTGAATGTTGATTTCTTCTGCTTTTGGGCATGAGGTATTTTAAGAAAAGAGGTGGCTCCATACTCTTATTCCTTTCTTTGATCATAGAGCTATGCAGAAGATTTAGGGTTGAGGAGTACCTCGTAGACACTTGTGTGTCCCCTAAATCCCACATTTACCCACTTAAGATTTAGGGTGAAGGAACACTTGGAAAGAGTAAGAAAATGAAAATCGACTTGGGCAAGTAGATAGATAATGACATGGACTCTTGCAGGACATCTACAATAGCACTATTTGAGGAGATATTAGTTGAGATAAGGGCAATCAAGGAGCTTATATTAGGGTTGCCCACGGGACCAGGAGAGTTGTCTATCGCTCGCCACTCTTATGTTAGACAAACTGACTATGAGCGATTTCTGGCCGACTAAAAGGATCAGGGGGTAACTATCTCTAGGATTGAGAGGGCCTACTTGTCCTTAGCATGGCCACATAGGTAGATACGGGATTCTCTTGAAAAGATAAAAAAAGATAAATTTTTCACTCATATGTGGAAAGGGGTAAAGGGCTCGTAAAAGGTCCTGAAGCCCAAAAAGAGACTTACTTCCCCCAGGGCCAATGATAATGCTGAGGTCCCAGCTATATGGTGGGACTCTGATGATAATGAGGATGATACCGAGATCGAGAGCGAAGACAGTTCTTGATGCAGTCACAGAGAGCCCATTTTACTCTCTTTATGTTTTCATATTTATGTAGTGAGGACACTACAAGCTTTTAGTTGGAGGTGCCCATCTTCATATGTTATTTGATACTTATTCAGTTTTTATTATTTGGATATTGTTATGTTTATTTGGATGATGCTATTTTTATTTGGGTTGTAATATTGGGCACCCTGATGGTACCTATATTTGATGGATTATTAACGTGTTTTCATTTTTGATTAGGTTCTATTCTCAGATTTTTATCTTGTTTTAATAATAATCTCGGATGAGACTTTCCCAATAATAGATTGAATAACGACATTCTTAAGGGAAAATCATTGTGTTTTTGGGTTTTTGAGCCATAAATGCAGGAAAAGTCTGAGTACCCATGGCATTAGAGATTAAGGACTGCCCTTATGCCTGTGATGAAGTATGAGTAGCCATATGGTTTCCCGTGTGTGATATGAAATGTGAGATAATGGCTCAATTTGATGCTAACAATAACCAATCTTGCATGGTGAAAATGCAAAACAAGCATCTCCCCATTTATCATAATTTTTTTTTTGAAAATCATGGGCATGGACGTGAATGGTTTGGTAACAACAGTTTCCTCTTTTTGTGACTCCAAATTCTTTAGTTGATAATGTATTGTAAATAGCTTCTTTTGTCTCTAATAGGAAATGCAATAGAGCCTCCTTCAAGTTTACATGCCATGTGAGGTGAACTTAGTCATTTAAGTCTAATGCTTAACTGTGTCATCTAGAACATACCCTTTTAGTCTTTCAAAGCTAATCTCGATTATGCATGGTTGGGGAAATGATCATAGTCCTTCTTTGTGAAAATGTAAATCCACTTTAGCCTAAGAAGCCTACCCATTCATAGATTGTATCCCTAGTTACCTACTTTGAGCCTTTGAACCTTTCTTTAACCACATTACAAGCCACGAACCTTTTGAATTTTATCCCTTTTTTAAAACCTAGCCTACTTGAACTTGAAAGTACAACTTAAGTCTAAACTCCTAAGTTGGGGATGGTAAATCTTAGAATAGGTAACTTTGGGCCACGATATTGTAAGTGAGTGCCTAAGAGCTTAAAAAAGTGAACAAATAAATAGGAAAAAGAAATGATTCAACAAAACAAAGAAACGCATGAAGTGTATAAAGGAAATAGATGGAAAGAAAATGCCTTCAAGAGATGGGTGATTCAAGGTAG